>NC_081414.1:735812364-736112364 GCF_030272615.1 Cryptomeria japonica
TGTTTGAGCTGACGGAGTATCGAGACTAGTGGGCTATGATGTTATTAATGACCCTTGAATAAAGAGTCTTTCTGAAGTGTTTTATTTTGTATCAAACCTGTTAAAACATTGGGGATTTGAACACATCCTCGACAGAACATACACTTTCTGTTAGATTAGGCGAAATGATTGTAGTTTGTGTGCCGTGCTTGCATTTTTTATTTCAGAAAATCATCCATCACACTTGAAAATTTTCTCCACAAAATTCAACATCCTCACAAAAACACACAAAAAGAAAAATCAGGGCAGTCTAGCGTGTAAGAGCAACATCTTAGTGCGTGTAACAGTTTTATTAGCGCATCCAAATATCAAATTAGCGCGTCCAACTAAAACAGTAGCGTTTCAATCCTAAGGCAAAACAGTGGACAATCCTTTAGCGCGTCCAAAACACATTCTAGCGCTTCTAAGGAACATATTAGCGCGTAGGTACCCACAACTAGCGCATAAAAGAAAACAGTTAGCGTTTAGGAGGCACAGTGTAGCGCGTCGTTTTTCCAAGCAAATTTAACAGCAATTTACAAAAGGCTGAATTTTAGCGCGTAAGAGAAACAGCTTGGCGCGTGAAAACCATATTTTAGCGCATTAACCAAAACAGTTAGCGCGTGTCCAACCCAGTCTAGCGCGTGGATTTTTCACCTGTTAGAGCAAAACTTTTCCAGAATCAAAATTTTAGCGCGTAACTAGGGGCAGATTAGCGCATGTGCAAAATATTTTAGCGCATCAAGAAAATTCAGTAGCACATCAAACCTCTGTTTTAGCACGTGAGACAAGGCAGAAAAACAGAGAGTTAAAAACCGAAATTTTTTGAAAATTTCAAAAAAAAATTAAAAAGAGTTTTTCATCAAAAATCATTTTTTATCAAACCAGAGTGACAAAAACAAACGGTTAAAAACTTTTCTCAAAGTTAAATTTGTGTCAAACAAAGTTGTCAGAATCTGAAACGAATCGCACAATAGAGGACGTCTCTCCTATCATAATCCGGAACATTTTCATCATTAGTATCAATCAAATCCTTTAACATCTTACGGATTTTATCTCACAAACACTTGTCTAAAAATTTTCAAATTGTCAAAATCCAGTTTCCAGATCAGGAAACTTCTTATCCATATCATTTGACACACTTTATCGTGAAGAGATATCTAAACCTTCATTCTGATAAAGTAAAATTTGAAATTTTCAAAACAAGAATCAACTAAATCCAAACAAATCAAAGGAAATCATTGATCACTCATGCATGACTAATCCCCTTATTCTGAGAAGAAAGAACCTCTATCGTAACATCACGTTGAAGAAACAACAACCTAGCTTTTCCAAATTCATCAAGCGAAACAAGTTTTTATACATCAATCGTCAACTCTTCAAATCTCATCGGGTATTTCTTCATCACGTCAAACGTTATATCCAAAACAAATCTAGCGAATTTGACAGAGAACCCTTGAAAACAAGAGCATACTGTCAAAGTCTGCTTTTAATCAAAAGATAAACCGAGGTGGGAAAATCAATCTAGCATTCTTACCCGACGAGTGCATCACATATAACACATCTCGACCAGAACCACCAACGCCCGAACAACACATCGAAGAGGCTTTTGTTCCTTTCATCACTGAAAGCTTCTACTAAAATGCCTGTTACTCGCTCTCAACGAGACAAACAAAGCGAGGCACACGCAGAATCAAGTATGAATCGAAGATTATCAAATCCTTTTGAAGTTCCACCCGTAGAAGAACCTGAAATTACCAACACCCTTCTTAGAGAATGTCAAGTAAATCCCGCCTTCCAAAAACTTGTCGAGAAGCTCATAGAAAATGACAAGGAAAAATATTTGTTGATGCTCACAAGCAAGGGCGTTAAACTTCCGGAAGATTTCGACCCAAATCTTTTTCAAACCGAATCCCGACAATATGCATCTCAAGAACAAAACCAAGAAGAAGAAACTCACATACCTGAACAACATAACTTTGAACAACACATTCCAGAACAACGCATACCAGAAATGCATATACCTGAACTAGAAACACCAGAGCAACATATACCATTTACCACTCCCTTTCAGCTGAGAGCCAATACAAGGCAAGAACTTTTTCCTCGGCAAGACAATGCACCCTTGATTGCTCTTACTCAACAAATGCAAATGTTACAAAGGCAAATACATGATATGCAACAAGGGACAACAGTGCGGTACTCTTTAAACGAAATCTGTCCTTATTCATTTGACAGAAGCTTGAACATGGTACCTTTTCCTCCAAACTCAGACGTTCCCAAATTTGATAAATACGATGGGAAAGGTGATCCTCGGGATCATGTTCGAGAATTTTGCACCATGAGTCTTGAATTTGCTCATGATGACACTTATCTAATGAGGTTGTTCCCAAGAAGCCTGGGAGGACAAACAATGGAATGGTTATCCAAGATTACACCACCTGTCAGATCATTTGACGAATTGGTTAACAAATTCATCACCCACTATTCTTACAACATCCAACATGCCATAACCATGCTAGATGTTTGCAACACCAAACAAAAGAACAATGAAACATTCATGTTGTTCCTTCAGCATTGGCGATGCATGGTATCCAGATATCCTCGCGATATTCCTGAAAAGGAGAAAATGGAAATCTTCATTGATAACTTAAATGGCGAAATGAGTTACAGACTCAAACTTCAATGCATACCATCGTTTGCCATATTGATTGAAAATGGCATTCAAGTAGAGGAAGCTTGTGTCAAAAAGGGAACACTTAAATTCTACAAGGAAGGAACAAATTCATCAAACTACAATAACCAAAACAACACCAACTTTGACAAATCTAGATTTTGGACTCGAAACAAAAACGAAAGCAACAATGAACCACATGATCCTAAATCGAAACAACCAGTACTTGCATTATCTGGAAATCCTCAGAACACGAAAAATGCTAAAAATGCTACTCCCAGTGCTAATACGTATGCGCAAAACACTAATCAAGGACAAATCAACACCAACAACACCAACGATAATCAAGGCAAAAACATGAATCCAGGACCTAACAACAATCCACGCAACAATACAAACAATTTCCAAAAGCATATCTTCACACCACTGGGACAATCACTAGAATCCGCATTCAGAGAACTTTTGGCAAACAAGGTTCTTTCTTTACCACCACTCAACAATTATGAACCCCCAGTCAAACCACCTTGGTGGAATGATTCACACTATTGTGATTTCCATCGCAACAAGGGTCATAGAACAAACGAGTGCATGAGATTGAAACACATAATCCAGGACATGATTGATTGAGGTGACTTAACGGTAGATGGTCTCAAAACAAATAATGATCACGATGCCTTCAAAAATCCTCTCCCAAATTACAACAAAGATGGAGCATCAACTTCAAATGATACACGCGGAGCTCGTATTAATCACATTTACGATAACACTATCAATCATATATCAGCTGAAGATCATCAAGTAAATGTCATCACCATCCGAGATCAGCGTGATCATGAATCTGTCAATGTAACAACCCGCACTCAGAAATATGTCTTGAAGGGACATACTGCACCTACAACTACCACACCTAAAATCCAATATGACTTGGTTAACCAACTACGCAAGACTCCAGCTCAGATATCTATCCTGGAATTATTAAAACTATCACCCAAGCACAAAGACATATTGGAGCAAGCATTATTGGAAACAAATGTACCTCAAAATCTGGATACAGACAGATTTCAAGCCATGGTCACCCATATGACAGAATCTCACAACCTCACCTTCTCAGAGCGCGACAATACCTCATTGAGTCATCCGCATAATACCCCTCTCCATATTGAAGTCATTGTTTGCAAACACCGAGTCAAGAGAGTCCTAATAGATGGAGGAGCCGGCCTTAATATCTGTACTTTAAAACTTATCCATGCATTAGGCTTCTCAGAAGAATCTATTGATCCTTGCAAAAAGATTACCATAAAAGCATATGATGATGAGGAACGGTCCTCTAAAGGCACAGTCATATTACCTATTCAAGTAGGCCCAGTACAAAAGGATACTATTTGTCAAGTCTTAGATATTGATCTAACCTACAATGTTTTGTTAGGACGACCCTGGATACATGAAATGCAAGCAGTCCCTTCTACATATCACTAGTGTGTCAAGTTTCCTTATGATGGACAAGAAATCTCCATATCTGCTGATCATAATCCATTTCAACATTGCAATGCAATGGGGGCAGCCCAGGATAGTTTGGTTCCTCATAATAGAGAAAAGAAACAATCTTCAACATCAGATCCATATACAGCAAAATCCAACTCCTTATGGGGAGACTTCAAGCAGAAAACTCAAATCAAAGACCAAGGCATGGGAGAATACTCTTTGGAACCTTTATGTTTGGCAAAATTTCCCACCTCGCCTAGATCGAATGGTTTGCCTACTACATCAACACAACTGGTTACTCAGCCCATCACTAAATTTGATGGTACTTTCATCCAATTGGGTACTCTAGCACATGAATCAGAAGACAAGGATATTCTTAGCTGGTTATACAAAGATGAAGAAGAAAATCATAGAGCAGCTGCTCTGGACATTGTGCTACCAACACACATGTATGGAAAAGGCTACTTAATCATGAAGCAAATGGGATATGATGGTAAAGGACCTATTGGCAAACGCAAAGAGGGAGTTACTGAACCTATCGATCTTCCTTCACAACCTAGCAGAAACAAAGCAGGATTGGGTTCTAAACTCACGTTCCTATTAAAGCGGCCGCCTCACCTACCTATCAAACATCAATGGAAGGAAAAGAAGAAGTACAAAGAAGAATCCTAGTAGGAAGCACTTTTTGAATCAGCAGAAACAATCCGCAAGGCACGGGAACGTTAAGATCAGAAGTTACATCAGGAAAAACTTCTAAGTCATAAGAAGGCCCTATCTACAGCAGTAGCTCATATTCAAACACCAATATCTCAAGAACAAATCAGGACATCTTCAAATATCGTTATTACTCCCCGAAGAAGCACAGTCTATGAACAAATCCAGCAAGTAGTCCAGCAAGTAGAAGATGGATCTGATACAGAATCAACACACAATATCAAAATAGTATCCATCATCAAAGATTTGTTTTCACCGTACAACACCCCTGTTTACAGCACAGATAGAATCTGGGATGATGCCTATGAAACAGATTCCAATGAATATGAATGGGGTACCTGCTCCAATGCTACTACTGATATCCTGGATGATACTGATTCTATATCCCTTTCTCAAGAAGAACATAACGCAGAGGATAGACCTCTTGAATTTGGACCACAACATATCTATGACGCTCCGGAAAGTGAACAGAAACATTATGAACAAATCTATGTGGAAGATGATACCATCGAGGACCTCGACGAAATCCTAAATTTCTTTAAACCAAAAACCCAACACGATGAAAACTCTATCCTAACACTTACGGTAGCCGAACTTGATCCACCCAACGATTCCTTACCACTTGTCTTTCCTGACCTAATCGACTGGGACGAACCTGAAACAAGTGATATACCTATTTTCCCAGATGATGCATCTATTGTCCATTACCTATGTACCGTAAATCCGGAAACAGGCTTTACCAGTGAACGAAATAATGATATTTGTCAATCAGGGAGTGCCAAGTCTCTCAGTCGCAAAAATGCATCAAATAATGAATCTAATGCTGAAAACCAGTCAATGGCAGCTCTAGATCATAAAAAAGTAAAAATAAAGGATGCATCGGAGGGTGAAAACCTTTTTAAGACACCTAACGATGGGAGACTTGACACCCTTCCTGAGCACTTTCATGAGCGATCGCCCATATTGATTGAGCCCACTCAATCAATCAACATTAGTACCACAGAAGCAGCCAGAAATATACATCTTGCAGAATCTCTAACAGAGGAAGAAAGATTGGCATTCATCATCTTCTTTAAAGAACAGCAAATCAACTTTGCTTGGTCATATGCTGATATGCCCGGAGTAGATCCACACTTAATCATGCATCACTTGTCCATCTCTACCGGAGTTAAGCTAGTCAAGCAAAAGCTACGAAAGATGAATCCACAGGTGGCACTCATGGTCAAAACTGAACTAAAAAAATTATTAGACGTCGGATTCATCCGACCCATTGACTATGCAGAGTGGATATCCAATATCGTTCCAGTATCAAAACTGGATGGTAGTATCAGAATATGCACTGACTTCAGAGACGTTAACAAAGCTTGTCCAAAAGATGACTTTCCTCTACCAAGTATCGACATAATTGTAGATCTCACAGCAGGCCATGCAATGCTCTCACTAATGGATGGTTTCTCAGGATATAAACAAATTAAGATAGCTCCTGAAGATCAAGATAAAACAGCATTCACCTATCCTTGGGGGACGTACTGTTGGAATGTCATGCCTTTTGGCTTAAAGAATGCAGGGTCCACTTATCAAAGAGCAATGACCACAATATTCCATGATATGATGCACACATTTATGGAAGACTATGTGGATGATTTACTAGCAAAATCCTTCACCAGAGCTGAACATCTCGGCATCCTAACAAAGATCTTTGATCGATTGCAAAAATTCCAAGTCCGACTCAACCCTAAGAAGTGTGTCTTCGGGGTTACATCAGGCAAGTTACTAGGTTACATCGTCTCAGCTAAAGGTATTGAAGTTGATCCAGCAAAGGTACAAGCAATCATGGATATGCCACCACCACGAAATATCAGTCAACTCAGATCTCTACAGGGATGACTTCAATCAATCTGGCGATTCATCGCTCAGCTAGCAAATAAAAGTCTACCATTTAACCATTTTCTACACAAAAATGTACCATTCAAATGGGAGGCTAAGTGTGCAGAATCTTTTTATCAAATCAAACAGTACCTGATGAATCCACCAGTTCTAGTACCACCAGTTGCCGGAAAGCCACTTATTCTATATATCTCAACAACAGATATTTCACTGGGGGTACTATTGGCATAAGAAGATCAACAGGGAAAGGAACGCGCCATATACTACATCAGTAGAACATTGAATGGCTATGAGCTCAACTATACATTCATTGAAAAAGCTTGCCTAACAGTAGTCTTTGCATCTCAGAAATTCTGACATTACATGCTAGCACACACCATAAACCTAGTTGCAAAAATTGATCCTCTCAAATATCTACTCAGCAAAGCTGCTCTTACAGGCCGATTGGCTAAATGGGTCATGATTCTCAGTGAATTCGACATCCAATACACAGAAAGACGAGCCATCAAAGGACAAGCAATTGCAGATCAGTTGGCCGAAGCACCGCTACCAGGCAAACAAACCATGGAGGTTGAATTTCCAGACAGGGATGTACTCGTTCTTTCTACTAAACAATGGACCCTATACTTTGACGGATCCTATACTCAACATGGTTCAGGTGCCGGCATTCTGTTCATCACTCCTGAAGGACACACTATGCCAAAATCATACAGACTTATGTTTCCATGCACAAATAATGTGGCTGAATATGAAGCACTGGTCATCGGCATCAAAATGGCCGTAGAATGGAAAATCACAGAGTTAAAAGTCTATGGAGACTCACAACTGGTCATTAATCAAATTAATAACAACTATCAGACAAAGGACGACAAGCTACTACCTTACAAACGAATGGTGGATGACTTCAAACAGTATTTTGTGCACATCACCTTTGAGCAAATACCAAGGTTGAACAACAAAGCAGCCGATGCAATGGCTACAATCGCTTCGCTACTACAAATTCCTGAGCAACAGAGTCATTATGAGTTCCTGGTAGAGCAACTGTTCTCCCCCGCCTATGACCACTCCGAATCCCATGTTATCTATGCCTTGACTGGTTTCGATTCTTCGCTATATGGACCGATATACGACTACCTCAAGCATAATATCTTACCCATTGACCAATCCCGTAACCAAAAACGTAACTTTATTCGACAAGCTGCCCGTTACACCCTTACCGCTGATACTCTATATCGTCGAGGTCTCGATGGTACTCTTCTTCGTTACCTTGATCGTAATGATTCTGATTCTGCTTTACATGAGCTTCACGAAGGTATTTGTGGCACACATTCAAGTGGCACTACTCTTGCTAAAAAGCTTCTAAGGATGGGATACTACTGGCCTACAATGGAGAAAGATTCATATCACTTTGCCAAGAAATGTCCTAAATGCCAGATCCATGGTAATCTGATACATGCACCAGCACAGGAACTACAGCCCTTTACAACATCATGGCCCTTTTGTCAGTGGGGACTGGACCTAGTTGGCAAAATTCATCCGTCCTCTTCAAATGGACACAAGTTCATTATAACAGCAACCGAATACTTTACAAAATGGATCGAAGCGGTTCCCATGACCATAGTGACCGGGAAACAAATTGCCTCTTTTATCCTGAATTATCTGATCTGCAGATATGGTATTCCAAGTTCAATCATCACAGATAATGGACGGCCCTTCAAAAATCAAGATGTCCAAGAACTATGTGAAAAATTCAAAATCCAACATCGGTTTTCTACGCCATACTACCCACAGGGAAATGGTCAAGCAGAAGCATCTAACAAGACAATCCTAAAAATCCTCAAGAAAATAGTGAATGATGTAGGCAAAGATTGGCATGTACAACTCAATCCAGCACTTTGGGCATATAGGACCAGCATTCGCACACCTACAGGAGCAACACCATATTCATTAGTATATGGATTCGAGGCTATTATACCCTTAGAGGTAGAAATTCCATCTCTTAGAGTCTCTTTGAAAGGTTTAATCCCTGATGAAGAGTATCGAGTTAACCGACTGCAAGAATTGGAACTATTAGATGAAAGACGCCAACATGCTTATACTCATCTCAAAGCATATCAACAACGCATGTGCAGAAGCTACAATCACAAGGTCATTCCTCGCAACTTCACAGTTGGTGATCTAGTCCTCAAAGAAAATCCAAGAAATCAGCAGGATCGAAAAAAGAAAGGGAAATTTGAACCTAACTGGTTGGGTCCCTATGTCATCATATCAGTCTATGGATCGGGTGCCTATCAGCTAACAAATTCTGAAGGAGATGTGCTCGATGATCCAACTAACAGCATTCATTTGAAGAAATACTATACTTAAGGTAGCCTAGTGCACGGAAAAAGCCAAAAAAAAAAACAAAAAAAACAAAAAAAAAAAATCCAGAAAAAGCAAAAATACAAATTACAATAAAAACAAATGGTGAAAATCTGGTAAACAGGCGCCCTTGTGAAAGAACGGCTCCTCTATCTATATCCATGCCATTTTATCCATCAAAATACTATCGGCCATCGCCCGACACTTAGCATATATCCATTCAGGACATACTTAGCGTAGTCACTATCCTGAGTTATTCATCTACTGCATTCCACCATGGCTTGGAAATCATTGTACATAATCATATCCAGAGGTACACTCAGCTAGGGGCATTAAATTGTTCAAAAACTTACAAACATTCAAGACATGCCAACTATTGCAAAACTCAGACATATGACATCCAACAAACACAACTACACTACATCACAAACAACCAAAACACAAACAAATACACAAGAAACTCAAGGATGGATGATTTTCTGAAGTACTAAATGTTGCATTATCGCATTAAAGTCTTGATTATTTTGCATTTTGAACTTTTTAAATTGATTGGAATCTTCTCTTTATCTCATAAAAAGCTTCACCGCCAGAGATCATGAGGAACTTCCAAAATTTTCTTAGTCTTCTGTCTGAGAGGCGATCACTTGTACTATGTGAATACATGCCTCGCGACGTGATCCATCGAATATCACTGAAGGCTTGATTCCACTTCACGCATACAAACGATCAAATCTTGTCTGTTTACGCAATACGCACTCAGGTCGTCCTGGTTCAATTATACCTTGACACTTGTGCTATCTTGCAAAATCAAATATCATGTAAATTTTACTCAGGTCATTATGGTTCCATTATACCATTATGCTTGTATAAATTTTCAACATATCCAAAAATCAATAAATGCTCCATGATGATATTTACAAAGAAAGTAAATAAATGGTTATATCGGATAGCAAATACAGAATGAGAGATGCTCCAAAAACAGTTAGTTGCATATCATTTTACAATTAGTTGCATATCATTATACAATTAGTTGCATATTATTACATATCATTTTGCATCATTATTACATCATTTTTCCTCATATCATCTTACATCTCACAGCATATTGAATCATACACAGCATATTAAATCATACATCTCATTTTCAAGATACATCTCACAGCATATAAAAACATACATTACATCATCTATGTAAACATTACATCATCATATAAAAAACAAGTAGCACACATAACAATGCATCCATAAACACATCACATCAATAAAAAATGGTGCTGTATATATATATCTCAAAAATGATCCAAATCTACAAAATGTGCCTCAACACTATGTCCAGTACATAGTATACAAAAGATCCAAAAATACAACAGAGACACTGTCTCTCAAGTATGACTATCTCCGGACGGAGATGGTCTCGCTCCAGCTGCACTCGCCCCTGGATCTCTAGGAGGATCCTGTCTAGCTCCAGATACGGTCGCCCCTGGATCTCTAGGAGGGTCCTGTCTCGCCGGTCCAGTCACTCCTCGGCTCTCAGATCGTGTCCCAGTAGTTCGAGATCGACTCGATCTCGACTGTGCAAAACTCTCTACACGTCGCTCTCTGGGTACTGCAGCCTCATAATGTCGCCTATAATACTCAACCTCCTGTACTCTCCGTGTCAGCTCTCTCAGGGTGTCTCTCAATGGACCACCCGCCGCTGCTCTCTGTACACTCGCCAAGGCCTCCTCCGCTCGACCCCGCCGCTCTATCTCCGTATCTCTCTCAACGGTCAACTGCGAAATCTGCTGCTGATAGGTCAAAATCTATGCCTGCAGCTGCTACACAGTAATCTGTAGGGTCCGGATCTGTGCATCCTCTACATGACCCGGCACTCGAACCCGCAATGGTCCCTGTGCTGGAGGAACCCCTCCCACTCGCCCTGTCCTCGGTACTGGAGGTGGGAGTATATCTACCCTCCTCCTCTAAGCTGGTCTCACCATCTCCTCCTCACCCCCCATTGCCGCCAAAACCTCTGTCACTCTCCCCTCTCTCCCGGCTCCAATGGCCAATCCTCCTCTCCCCCTCTCAATCCTACCCTGTCGTACCGCCCTCTGCACAACTCTGCCACCCTGCCTCCCCCTGGCTCCTCTACCTCCTCCATCATCTCCATCGTCTCCGTCATCTCCATCATCTCCCCCCTCCTCTCCATCCGAATCAAATGCTGGCCTCATCTCCTCGGGATCTGAGATCCTCGCCACTGCCCGCGCAGTAAACAAATGGTCGAACTCCTCTGTCATCCCGACATCCTATATCTTTGGGGCATAGTCCCAGACCTATCCAGCTAACCCTGTAAACTCCTCTACGGCCACAACACTATCAATAGTCGGCCCCCAATCGGCCACATCCTGCTGCCGCCGTGCATACAAGTACGCTCCCTGTGGAATCCCCTGCTGCCTCCCGAACTGCCGCAAAACTCGGGTCGCCAAAAACCGCTCAATGATGAACGGAGTCCTCCCAATCAGATACCTCGTCATGAAAACGAACGGCATCTCTATCCCATCCTCTGCCCACACCTCGCAACCTGTATACGGTCTCCAAGTGACCGTATCTATGTCATAAAAAACTCTCCTCCAGTGCTCTAGTTTGCCCAGCTTACGCTGGACAACTAGGCCTCTGTATCCATAGGCGTATGCTGCACCTACGGGCCTATCTCTGTCTGCCACTGGCCTCGCTACTGGGATGTGCTCCCAGCACCATACTTGTAATAGGGTCACACCCGCTGATAAGCTCCCATAGCCGAGGTATATTACCTCATGAAGGCTCCTGTAAAGATGGGCCAACATCGCTGACCCCCACGCAAATCTTCGACCCTGTGTAACCATCTGCTCCAAGACCAGCCCCCATCCTACTGAAAATCCCTTTGACCTGCGATCAGGACAAAGGAATCCCCCAATGAATCCTGCCAATACAGATGGCAGCGGTGCATAATCCAGATCCAAAAACTCCTGCCAAGGGATCTCATAGCCACAGACACTCTCATTATGAAATATACGGCGCAGTGCCTCTGTGCCACCCTCCTCTGTATGCTCGTAGGGTAGCAGTGCCCCTACCACAGGAATGCGCAAAATCTGGTAGCAATCCTCCAGTGTCACTGTCATCTCTTCAGTGGCAAAATGAAAGGTGTTTGTGTCGCTATGCCACCTCTTTGCCAACGCTGTCAAAAGTCCCCGGTTCACAGTGAACCGAGGCATATCTAGCAAAGAGGACAATCCACATCTCTCTATAATGTCCAAGTCTGGCTGTGATAGACGTGGTATCAGCGTCCATGGTCTCGGGAATCTCTCCCTCGACTGCACGATACGTAATCGCTCCTGTCGACAAACAAAAACAAATCCAATATCACATCAACACAAAGATATCAAAATAAAACTTACATCAAAAACATGAAACAATTTGCTCATCTACAATCAAAGTTCACAATCCTATCATTTCATATCAACTTGTAACACAACTCAAGTTCTTCAAAAACCATATCAAAACTTGTAAAACAACTCAAGTACTAAAATCACATAAACTTGTAAAACAACTCAAGTTTCCCACCCATATCAAAACTTGTAAAACAACTCAAGTTTCCAACCCATATCGGCTTGTAAAACAACTCAGGCTTTCATACACATTGAACTTGAAACAGACAAACGGAAATACATCATTTTCTGATCAAAACAACAACTTGATAATCTATACATAACTTGGAAAATTGCACATCAAAACAAGTTATACAAATACTCATTTTGGATAAATGCATCAAAAACATGACAGGCACACAAAAACACAACTTTTCAAACACGGTCAAAACTGCAAATTTTTTCTTGGATGCGCTAAAACAGACCTTCACTGGGCTAAAACAAACCCACGCGCTAGGCTGCTTGTCCTACGCGCTAACCTATCTGGCCAATGCGCTAGAATATATCTACGCACCACTCTTTTGTTCCGTTGCGCTACCTAATCTGTCCTATGCGCTAGAACCTATCTACGCGCTAATCTATCCCTCTAGACGCTACCCTTTTAGCCCTATGCGCTAGGTTAATCCTACGCGCTAAACCCCTTTTTCCTATGCGAACCCCGGCAACTCCAATGCGCTAGGTCATACCTACGCGCTACCCTGTTTCCCCTACACGCTACCATAGCCTTTGCATGCGCTGTTCTACGTGCACGCGCTAACATAAATGTCCTATGCGCTAGAAAAACATTTTCGGACGCAACCCCTAAAATTGACCTTGATGCGCTACTCTACACTTCGTATGCGCTAAATTAAACTTTAGACGCGCTAAAACGAAAAACCCGAAGTTTAAAAATCAAAAAACACCTGAAAACGACAAAATGAAAAATCCAAAAGGGGTCAAAAAGGTTGACTTACTGGTGGTCCACGCACTACTGGTCTCCGGTACCTCCGAACACGCTTGAAACGGTGTCTGTGATAAGGAATAGGCATTTTCTCTCCAGAGCAAATTCTCTTTTCTTCAAAGTCAACAAAGCACAAATGACTTTAGATTAACCCCTTTTCACCTTTTATAAGAGGAAAATGAAATTAGGGTTAGCCAACTGGACCTGTAATATGGTCGCGGTCTCCCCTATACCAAATCAGATGTAATTTATCGGGAGATGAATCAATTTACACACTTTCTACAAGCACGGAATCCTACACATCCTATGAATTTCATCAATTTAAATCAAAAAATTTTAAAAAATTGATTCATCTCCCGAGGGGGCATCACATCAAATATCGAATCTAGGGCATCACATCAAATCTGGGGCACGACTGGCAAATCAAAAGAGCGACACAACAAAAATTGCATTTGATCATAAAATCACAAAAACACATCATTTTCTTTGAAATAACATGTGCACACACGTCACTTCAAAGAGGGGCAAAATGTAGACGTATAAAAATGACCATATTCCTAAATGAATATTTTATGTTCATTTCTCTATTTGATTAAATCCAATTTAATTAAATTATCCACATTCTTCTATTTAATTAAGTAAATTACTCAATTTATTTAAATTAAATTCACTATACCATTTAATGAATAAATCATTTTATTCAAATAAATCCTCCTATCCACTTTTAATTAAATTCAAATTTAATTAAATAGTTATCCCAAATTGAATAAATCAAATTTATTTAATTATAACCAAATTGAATGAATTAAATCATTTAATTAAATCCTATTATCTCCCCATCCACTTGCAAAATCCCAAACCCCTTTCTAATCCCTTCTAGAATCTTCTAATCGCTTCTAATTAACCTAACCCTCCCCTAAACTTTGTCACATCCCTAAGCAAAGGGAAGTCACTTCTCAAAAACCTTAAAGTCTTTGATAACCATTGAAGGTTTTCAACCTTCAACCACTAAAACCCTTAAAGTCTTTGAAAACCATTAAAGGCTTCCAACCTTCAACCACTTAATCCCTAAAGTCTCCAATAACCATTAATGGTTAATTCAAACCTTCCCACATGGTTAAAACATTTGTTTTGACTCAACCTCTATCCAACCCAAGGGTCTCATCAGGCCATTAATGCTTTGACCATGATTATCTCTTAATCATTTGCACAAAGGTTTATCTTTGGATTAACTCTTAAACTAGTGGATAAGCCTAACTTAGACTTGACCCTTAGCCTTTAGATAACCATGAGGTCTTCTCAGGCCTTTAATGCCTCCAACCTCTTCTTTCAACCCAATCCTATGTGGACACTTGTCACCATTTCATTGGTGCCAATTGTGCACATGGATCCCCAACTTTCGAGCTTGGCCCTTGATTAAACCTTTCAATCTTGACCATCCATTGCCCTGTTTGTGCTATAAATAGAGCTCTCATTTCTCCATTTTTAACAATCATCTTTCAAATTTGAAGCATTATACTTATGCTCAAATACTTTCAAGCTTTTTCATTTCATATATGCTCATCATTTAGCCTCTTTTAGATCAGAAATTAGACTAATATGCATGCTTAGATTACTTTCTTTATCATTTTAGTTCAATCATAGACTAAATATAGTATGCTAGGATAGTATTCATACTAATCTTGTCATCTTAACATTTAGTTTATTGCATTTTTAGCATCATACATAGCTTACAACACATCTCATACTAAAATCTATCAAAGCATCTCTCGTTCTCATATTTGCCATCCCTAAACCATTTTGCTCAGTGATCTGAGAGCAAAAACATTGGTTTGAGGGACATTGTGAGATAGAGAACCATGGGACCCTCCTTGGGAAGCTGAGTAACACTACGTTACTCCATAGCTTGCATCAAGAAGTCCTGTGTGTGTGTGTGGACTAGTATTCTATAATATTTTCACATATTAAGTTTTATTCGCCCACTTTTCCCGCATACAATAGGAGATAAGCTCCACTTGCTTGGTGGAGTAACACCATTTGCTTTCTGTCATATGTTCATGTGAATTCCTTACTGAGCAACATCTCTTCAAACAAGCACATGTGAACTAATATGAGCACATTGATTTTTAGTCATTGCTTCCCATGTTGACTGCATCTTCATCCGGCAGGAGTCCTGCTATTCTGCAACCTCATAGCATACCAGTTCATTCTTCTCTTCCAATGTTGATGTGATTCAAGTAATATTATGCCTCTTCATCACAAACAACCACTTAAACACCTTTCTATCTCATCACACAAGTTAGGCACTAACTTGTTGCACTGGTGACTCTTGAGGTCATCTTCATCATCTTCCTTACCATTATCGGTGTTCTGCAACACAAGGTGATATGCAAGAGATCTCATCTTGTACACCTTCATAGAAGTGTTGCACATACATCTCTACTACTGGTGGTCATCACATACTGGTTGACATCAATAACAATACAATGCCAATAATCTCCCCCTTTGGCATTAATGTCAACACATGTAGTATCCAATATACTACATAATCCTTCTCCCCCTTTGACAACAATGACAAAGGGCATTGTCAGGATATCATTCATCCCTGTATTTATTCTTTCTCCCCCTTTGCCTTTATAGTGGATGTAACACTTCCTTTAATACCACTTTTTATCTTGTCACCGGTTGTTACATCTTCTCAAGTCACATCACTTGAGATGGGGAACTTAACCATCAGTTGACACTGATTGAGTATGCAGGTCCGAAACCATTTGAGCTCACAATGACTGATACCAATTGTTAATGTGTTAGTGAATACTGCTCATCTGTCGGTCAACCTGCAACACCTCTGCAATCTCCATCTCTTGTAGTTTGAGCAGTCAGTATCCTTGCAAGTTCATGCAAGCCGACTCTTCATTATGAAACTCTTCATGATCAACACTTGAACTCCCCTGAGTCGTACATCTCAGGTCCTCATCTTTGGTCATGTACAATACCGAGACCCCAATTTCCTCCATATACCGGTTCAACTATGCATATGTGATCATTTGATGATCCTTCAACTCCATTATACCCACCACAACTTATGACCTGATTCTGGATCTACACAGTTAGACAATGTTATCATCATGCTAGAAATCAAAACCGGTTAGCCCAAAAAAAAATTATGCATGCTTGCATTATCAATAACCGGGCCAAACATATGTCATTCAAGTATTTTCCAATACCACCCAATACACAAACTCCTCATTTCATGCTACCGGGGTTATGTAATGAACTTCCAACTTCATTGTCATCCATAACTTGCAAGTTTCTATTAGCAGTTATACCGGTAACATCCTGCACATACCGGTTAACACATGATACCAATCGTTAACCATTACTTCTTGACATATGTAGTGGTGATCCATCACTGATCTGAAGGTGAGTAGTCAAGGCAAAATCTACACATAATTATCTTTGCATTTTCCTTTTCCACACCGGCAACAGTACGATCTTCCATGTTGTCATCTTCACTGAGGAAGTGAATGATTATTTCAATGTGCATTATTCCCCCTAAGATCCTGCATCTCCTTTAGGCCTTAGGAGATATCACTTGTGCAATGAGTGCACTGTGCCGGTCCACGGTCTTCTTCCTCCATACCTGCTTGGACTCATTCTTCTTCCTAATTTCAGGCTTGGGAGCAGGTCTCTTCTTCTTCCGCTGATTGATCCTTGCACTTGCGGATTCTCCATTACAGTCGGAAGTAGTGCTATAGTAGCACATAATATCCATCCCAACCTTATGATTGGGAAATCTCTTGACATACCGGCTTGACCATCTTCTCCTGGTCATGTTGCTTTGATTAGCAACCGAAATCGGTGAACCTCTTGTTTACGGTGAAAATGGATAACAACAATAATTGAAAGACTAAATGAATTAAACCACAAAACCCTAGCCTAACAAGAACAAAGATCCACCAAAACATATGAAGATTACCTAAGACAATGCAAATCAAATGAAATCACAAAGATTATACCATCGCATGTCCAATAGGGTTTGAATCTCCATTCTTCCTATCTCCATTGAACTTGCTTGATATATTTGCTCTCATATTTTATGTGTGCATAAGAGCTCAACAAAGAACGGAAATGTGGTTGCAAGTAGGCTTGATTGCATATGAAAGGTCAAATGCTAGAATTGTCGGGTCGTCAGTGGGGGGTCTGATAATGAAGGAAGCATCTCCTTATATAGAAGAGACTATAAGAAATGGAGGGATAAGATTGAGAGGTGTAAAAGATAAATGGTCAGCTATGATTAAAGGGTAGGTAAAGGAAATAAGAAAATAATGAAAGGGTAGGTAGTGTAGGAATTAAGAGATGAATGACATGTGTCATGGGTAGAAAAGGATAATGAATTAATGAAATAAATAAAGATTTATTTAATTAATAGAGGAAGTGGGATAATTAAATAAATAAAAGTATTTATTTAATTTAAGGAAAAGGATAATTTAAATAAATAAATGTATTTATTTAAATGAGAAATAAGGCTAGAAGAGGATAAATGAATTAATTAAATAAATAAAGATATTTATTTAATTAGACTGGACAATTTTAGGTGTCTACATTTTACCCCTCTTTGAGACAATGCAGCTTGTCGCGTTGTTTCAAAGAAGATAATATGAATGGATACAAAGTTGCCCCAAGATGAGAATGATATTGCCCCCTCAAGAGATTGGATGAAAATGTCTGAAAAAGATCGCAAACAATCTCTCGATAAGAAAGAAAGGCTAGAATGGATTGATTAGATAGGATACAGTGACAGAGTCACGGGATAATGAAGACTGACACGAGAGACTAGGGCTAGGGATAGAGCAGTCTATAAGATAGACCACGAGGGGAAAACATCCTCATTGTCATCCACACATCCAAGTGATCAGAGTGCAGAGAGAGAATAGAGTAGCAGCAGTCAGCAGTGATGGCATTGGTTCACAGATTTGATTGCGCTCGCCGATTTCAAAGGCCAGCAGATGCAGGAGAGTCGGTGAGTACCGCAAAACCTCCTTGTACTTTGTCGCAATAAATATTGTCATTAATACATGCTAGGTAGAGAAATAAATGTGCATTTAGGTATGTCAAACAAGGTCAAAAAATGCTAAGGTGTGTCTGTGCTGGTGCCAAGCGCGTCTAGGTTGGCTAGGCGCGCTTGTGTTTGTGCCAGGCGTGTCTATGAATGAAAAGGAATCTATGTCAAATGAGAGCACATCTATGTTGAGCAAGCGCCTCTGTGGAGAGTAGGAACGTCTGTCCAAAGCAGCCGCGTTTGTGCAATATGTAAGCGTGTTTATGTCATGAATGCGCGTTTGTGTCTTCTAGGTCAAATCGACAGTAATGTGATGAACATACGCTGTCGATTGGATAAGTTGCTAAGAGGATACACTCAAGCAGGTCCTCTAGGGAAGACTAGGATAGCAAATAGGGCTAGGATTGATAATTATGTGATAGAACATATGTTGCCAATCAAGAAACTACTCAAGAGGATACACTCAAGCAGAGGCCCTAAGATAGGATAGATCAAGGCACTTTGTGATGAACAGGGAGTACCAAGACATAATACTTTGTGATGAACAGGGAGTACTAAAAAGAGCAGCACTTTGTGATGAACAGGGAGTGCAAATATGAGCAGCACTTTGTGATGAATAGGGAGTGCAAAAACACATAGTACTTTGTGATGAATAGGGAGTACCACTAGGATAATCAGCAACACTTTGTGATGAACATTGAGTGTCACTAGAATAAAGTATCATAAGCACTTAAGATAATAAGCAACATTTTGTGATGAACAGGGAATGCCACTATGACTGACATAGTTGATTTGCTTGACTATAGGAGTACCTACGTATGCTGGAGTCATGGTAGAGATTTCCATTGACTCAGAGTTTGTGAGCATTGCTGACAGTTGAGGAGAGAGTAGCGATTCAGGCTATGGGCCTGTGACATATTCTGTATGTGCCTAAGTTTCGGGCGAACATGAGATTACTGACTGTGCCAGCTAAGCGATGACACTCAGAGACTTGCACTTTTCATTTGTCGATGGGTGAGATGACAGTCACCTTGGAGGATGTATACAGGATCTTGAGGATACCGATCGATGGGGAGTTAGTAGCCTACGATTGAGATGGAGACAAGGATGCACTGAGATGAGTGTTTCACGATCCAAGACTAGAGATGAGGGTTGGACACGTGGCTTGGGATACCATGACACAGACTGAATTGGCACTACCAGCAATACTAGCAAGAGTGATCAGTGGGTTCCTGTGTCCGGATAGGGTGACACGAGGGTTGGCTGTGGGTTGGGGGAGCACATTGGAGACACTGGTGACACAGCATACTAGATATGCCTGGGGACCGTGCGTGTTGGCACATTTGTACTATGAGCTTCATCAGTTTGTATACCATGGATCCGTAGGATTGGGTTGTGGAGTGACATTATTGCAGGTATGGGCTTATGAGCATCTACCGGTTACCTGACTGATTCATTTTAGAGGCAAGGGTCATGGGTATAGTTTTGTCCATTTATATGATATGATTACATCTCAATCGCAGATCAGAAGATTGGAGTACTGACACCAGGTCATCGATGAGATTGACACTGTGGTATGGAAACCATACCGAGAGTGTGTGGAGTGGGAGGATGACATCATGGAGCTACCATACACATTCAAGAGAAGTTATTTGATTGGGTAGACACCCTATGTACTAGAGAGGTAGTTGGTTGACAGGATGGGCAGGCAGTTCGACAGGATGCAGCGGATGCCACGGGGTTCCGGGATGTATGCTCGAATAGTGAGGGATCAGGCACACTTCAGGCCATTAGTGTCATATGATCAGGCAGTGATGCAGCTGGTAGAGATGATTCCCTTGCCTTGGGATATGTGGCTAGAGATAGAGGATGCAGGGATGGATGCAGAGTATACTGCATATTGGGCTAAGCATCCATTTCCACGACTGACAAACCCAGGAGAGCAAATAGATGGAGATGGTGGGGGTGATGAGGATGATGATGGAGATGGTGGAGGTAGAGGCCGACGGAGGGGGCAGGGTGTGATAGGAGAGAGGAGAGTGGCTCCGTGGAGAGAGGGTGGAGAGGAGAGATAGGCTCGCGTGGTGAGAGGCAGAGGTGGATTACCTTTATAGGTGCTAGCAACACAAGGTCCCAGATAGGTACAGGTATAGAGACAGGGATGAGGATAGGGGAAAGGGTAGCCACAAGTATAGGGGGAGAGGCAGAGGATGAGCTATTGGAGTTGAGGGAGATCTACCAGGGACAGACAGATGAGATCCAGGATCTCAAGCAGGAGAGGGATAGGCTCAAGAGACAGCCGAGGGACACTAAGTGGGAGAGAGATCTGGCTATCCAACATTATACAGAGGCTGAGACAACACTAAGGGTGGGGAGGTGGGTGGTAGAGGACACAGGAGTTGGTTATGCTTATGTTCTGCGAGCTGGGGAGGAGATAGGCTACTGGAGAGACCTATACTATGGAGCAGTGCCACCAGATCAACAAGCTAGGAGCTTCCGGAGACCATCGCGGACTGTGACGACCACTAGAGGGAGAGACAGGAGATAGGAATCTAATGGTGGGGTCATGGGTCCTCCACTACCACCAGACAAAGGGGACAAGAGAGATGATCCAGGGGTGGGTCCTTCCAGGGCTCAGACTCTGTTGAGTCCAGGCAACTTCGAGGTAGGGAGTTCATCATAGCCTTAGAGGGCTCCCTATGCATCAGTTTTTGTACCATTTTGTATAATGACACCTTCAGGTGATTGTAGCCATATGCTTTTGACATCATTGTATCATGACACTTATGTGATTATATATATGAGATGATTCATCTTTGCGACAACTATATGCATGTGTACCTATGTGATGAGATGTTTCATGATGTATGTTTCTATGTGATACTTATGATATGGATGCAAATATATACATAATGAAATGCAATAGTTTTGATTTTTTATGTTTTTAATACGTTATGTATGTGAATGTATGAAATGCAAATGAATATAATAATGCAAATAACTATTGATACGATGAGAATTTAAAATGTGCTAACATGTGTTGTGTGCAGGATGTGATGCAATTGTGATATCTTTATGTATGTATGAAATGTTAATATGTGATAATGCAGGTGCAAACTACATGAAATGCAAATATTTTTGGTGTGTCATTATACTCAGCCATGTGATAGCAGGCTACATGGACTCAAGAAGGATGATGGAAGTCAATCAAGAAAGGGGGATGGAAGATAGAAGATATGAAAGTGAAAGAGCTTCTTGTGTGTTATCATCATTGAGCTTTATTATGGCAAAATAGGTTATGACAATCGAGGCATATGTTCGACCTAGAAAGTCATTGTACCTGTTTGCATGGAGAAAAGACAATTGCAAACAAGGAATGCCCCAGTTCATACTAGACTCATAGTGTCCTCATATCCTTGGACAAGTCATAGCATTACTAAGAGACAATCCATAGACAGCAAAGAAAAATAGGTGACGATACCCCATCCTCGCCTTTCTAGTCAAAGATATCCTGGAGATAAAATCTCTAGTCAGAGACATCCTGGAAAAGCTAAAAGACATGTCACCAAAAGATAAAATCAAAATGAAAACCAAGACTCGACACCAACATCCACTGTAGTCCTCAAGTTTAGTGTCTCTTGTCACTTGTATAAGTCTATTTGATTGTGGTCACGATGTTTACTTTCACAAAAGGATAGATAGCACTGAACCATAATGTTGTCTGAGTCTGTTGAAAGATTTGATTTGTTGAAGCCCATTGTTGCTGCTATGTCTCATCTGAAACTGACCAAATCCATGAAACTGATACTTTATTGCGGAGAAGACGAAACTTTATTGCGGATTGGTGATGCTAATGCTGCTTTATTGTAGATTGTGCACGGATAGACTGAAGAAAGCTGGAAGAAACTGTACTCCTCAGAACAGGCGATACTCTTAGTTCCACGCCCATTACTAGACGTAGGATTTTCCTTAGCCATAGATAGGAGCTCATTTATTATGGATAGAAAGGGATGAAAAGGAATGTTATTATGAATGGTTAACCAATCTTGGGTAGATCAATAACAAGCCATGATGGGAATGGGTAATTTTGTTATGAATGGATAGGTTGTGAGTGTTTGTGAAGTGAAAGGATGAAAGTGAATCCTAAAGGAGGGAGAAGCAATGTCTCTACACGTGGTGCTGGTTACCCAGTTTTCACCATGGTACTTTCCCAGGGTACCACTGAAGTGGTTTTCACTGTTGGATGAAATGTTTTCTCTTTACTTTTTTAATTTTTTTAATTTTTTTGTGTCACAAGGCGCCTGTTTGCTAGGTTTTCACCAAGTAACGATTTTTTTTATGTTTATGATTTTTTTGTATTTTTTATATTTTTTTGCTTTTTTTTTGTATTTTTTAATTAGGATACTCTGAAGAGCTATGTGTAAAACCTGTGAAAGTGCATGCTATTGATAGGATCCTCCAAAGGTTCACCCTCTATGGTTGAGAGATGATATGCACTGGATCCATAGGTTGTTGTAATGATGTAAGGACCAAGCCAATTTGGTTCAAACTTGCCCTTCTTCTCTCTGTCTTGTTGATTTTTAGGATTTTCTCTGAGAACCAAGTCACCGACCTCAAATGTGCGAGACTTGACTTTATGATTGTAGCTGCGACTCATTCGTTGTTGATAAGCCTTGAGATAATTAAAAGCAGTTTATCTTTGTTCATCCAATAGTTCAAGTTCCTGTAAGCGAGAGACCCTGTAGTCTTCATCACTAATAATGTTTTGCAAAGAGACTCGTAAAGAGGGTAACTCGACTTCAATAGGCAAGATAGCTTCAGCGTCATAGACAAGTGAATAAAGGTGTAGCTCCTGTAGGTATACAAATGCTTGTGTAGTAAGCCCAAAGTGCGAGATTAAGTTGGATATGCTAATTGCGGCCAACGTTGTCGATTGTCCTTTTTAGGATTTTAAGGATTGTTTTATTAGATGCCTCAGCTTGACCGTTATCTTGGGGGTAATAAGATGTGGAGAAATGATGGGTAATACAGAAACGATCACAGAGTTCACGAACATCCTGATTTTTGAAGGGACGCCTGTTATTGGAAGTGATGGAAATAGGAATACCGTATCGACAGATGATATAGTTGAGAATGAATGTAGCAATTTTTTTTCTAGTGACTTGTGTAAGAGGCACAGATTCGATCCATTTTGTGAAATACTTTGTGGCAGTGATGATGAATTTATGACCATTGGAGGAAGGAGGATGAATCTTGCCTATGAGATCGAGTCCCCACTGACAAAAGGGCCAAGGAGTCACAATTGGTTGAAGTTCTTGTGTTGGTGCATGAATAAGGTCTCCATGAATTTGACACTACTTACATTTCTTGACAAACTGATATGAGTCTTTTTCCATATTTGGCCAGTAATATCTAGTCCTATTGAGTTTCTTGGCTAAGGTAGGACCACTAGAATGTGGACCACATATCCCTTCATGAACTTCATGTAATGCAATCTGAGCTTCATCCCTTTCTAAACATCTAAGAAGAGTGCCATCTAGACCTCGACGGTATAGGATATCGGCTAAAATGATGTATCAAGAAGATTGGCGAATGAAAGTGCGACGCTGGTTATTGGAGAAGTCAGGAGGAAGGATATTGTCATGAAGGTATGTGAAAATGGAACCATATAATAGGGAATCAGGACCAACGACACATATCATCTCAGTAGGAGTGATCTCATATGAGGGAACCAAAAGGTTATCCACCAAGAACTCATAGCAGGTTTCATTCTGTGGTAGATCGATTAGTGAAGCAATTGTAGCCATGGCATCTGCGACTCGATTTTTCTCTCCTGGTATCTGCTCAAAGTCTATCTTCGTGAAATGTTGTTTTAGGTCATCCACCATTCTTTTGTAAGGCATTAATTTCTCATCCTTTGTTAGGTAGTTATCAATTACTTGACGAATTACAAGTTAAGAGTCCCCCAAAACATGAAGTTCCTAGATCTTCCACTGAACGACAATCTGTAATCCAGTTGTTAATGCCTTGTATTCTGCTATGTTATTAGTGCAAGGAAATGATAATCGATATGATTTTGGTATGGAATCCCCTTGAGGAGTTATGAAGAGGATGCCAGCTCCTGCACCATGCTGTGTGTATGAGCCATCAAAGTATAGCTACCAAGGTTGTGTGTGTCACACTGTTAAGGTAGATTCATCTGGAAATTCCAAAGTTAGAGGAACAACATCTATCATGGAAGCATCTGCTAATTGATCTATGATAGCTTGTCCTTTATTGCTTTTCTATCCACATATTCAATGTTGAATTCACTCAGAAGCATCACCCATTTGCTAGTCGCCCAGTAAGCGTTGCTTTATTGAGAAGGTATTTCAATGGATCGATCCTTGCGACCAACTTAGTTTTATGAGTTAGCATGTAATGTCATAATTTCTACGAAACAAAGACCATAGTGAGACATGCACGCTCAATTGGTGTGTAGTTTAGCTCATATCCCACCAATGTGCGACTGATGTAGTAGACTGCCTTTTCTTTGCCCTCAACAACTTGTTGTGCTAAGAGTGCCCCCAGTGCTGTTGAAGTAGCTAATATGTATAGTAATAGAGGTTGATTTGGAACTGGTGGCATCAATATTGGCGGATTCAGAAGATAATCTTTGAGTATCTGGAAAGCTTGTTGGCAGTTATCATCCCATTTGAATTTGATGTTTTTGTGTAGCAGGTGCTGAAAAGGATTACATTTGTCTGCAAGTTGTGCTATGAATCTTCGTATGGACTGGAGTCTCCCTTGCAAAGATTGAATTTGGTTGATATTTCTTGGTGGTTGCATCTATAGGATAGCCTTGACTTTTGCTGGATCAACTTCGATTCCTCTTTTTGAGACAATGAATCCCAGGAGCTTCCCGGAGGTTACTCCAAAGACACATTTCTTGGGGTTTAATCTTACTTTGTATTTTTCCAACCGATTAAAAATGACTGAAAGTATGTCCAAATGTGTATCTCTGTCTATTGATTTTTCCAAGAGGTCGTCAACATAATCTTCCACAGTAACGTGCATGAGATCATGAAAGATAGTAGTCATGGCTCTTTGGTAAGTAGCGCTTGCATTTTTTAGCCCAAAGGGCATGACATTCCAGCAGAAAGTTCCCCAAGGACAAGTGAATGTTGTTTTGTGCTAATCCTCAGATGCGATTTTTATTTGATTATAACCAGAGAATCCATCCATCAAAGATAACATTGCATGACCTGCTGTGAGATCTATAATCAAGTCAATATTTGGTAATGGAAAGTCATCCTTAGGACAAGCTTTGTTGATGTCTCTGAAATCTATATATATTCTGATGCTACGATCTAGTTTACTGATAGGCACTAAGTTGGAGATCCATTTAGGATAATAAATTGGGCGTATGAATCTGACATCCAATATGTTTTCAAGCTCCGCTTTGACTAATAATGCCAGTTGTGGATGCATCTTTCTTAATTTCTATTTCACTGGTTTTGCCCCCGGTTTAACTGTCAAATGATGCATTACCAAATCCGGATCCAATCCAGGCATATCAGTGTATGACCATGCAAAATTGATTTGTCACTCTGTGAAGAAACTTATGAACTTTGATCTTTTTGTCTCTGTCAGGGATTGAGCCAGGAATATGTTATGTGGAATTTCTTCTATACCAATGTTTGTTTTGATGGTCTCCTCTACCAACATAGATGATTTTTCTTCATATGATGCTGGAAGAATGTCGAGCCTTCCATCCTCGGGTGCCCAAAGATGTTTTCGCCCTCAGATACGTCCTTTCTTTTTACTTTTTTGGGGTCAGACAGTGCCACAACGTGGTTTTCACCATAAGACCCTTGGTTTGTTTTTATTTTTATATTTTTGTGACTGGAAGGCCCAACACCCTCACCAAAATATGCCATGCTATTGAGCTCTATAGTGTATCCCGCCTTATGGTCCCCAGGGGGGAGATCATCTCGTATGCCTAGATAGTCAATAAAGGCTTTATCATTTTGGAATGTGTCGAATTGTGCAGGTCCTTCATGGTCCTAGTCAATAAGTTGGTGGTGAACAAGGGGAAGGCCTTTGATGTCTTCGAAGTTAGCGGGGCTAAGGGTGAAGATGTTGTTATATTCAGGTATGTCGAGGTAGTTATTGAGGTCATCATTAGCACTCTTGTCATCTGTCTCGATCGTGAACGAATCCAAATTTTCATCACTAGTAGTGCATTTCGGGACAGGTGTTCTCATTCTTCGTGATTTCAACCTAAAACCTAGAGGCAAGGACTGTGTGGGATCCTGCAGGGTTGTTTCTTGACCAACTTTGAATTTTCTATAAAATTCCTCTTCTTCTGTGGGTTCACCTGGTTCTCTGAATGTCTCGGTGAGTTCATAGTCACTGGAGGATTTTTCTGAATCACATTCCCATTCGTTGGAGTTTGTGGAATAGCGATTCTCTTTTTGAATTTTGGCAGCTTTGATTTGTAATGCTTCTCCTGTCTTTTGAGTATTTACCTTGGAAGACATGAAACCAAGTCCTTTCGAGGATTCCTTTTTGAATGTTAATTCAGGTTGTAAAGGTTCAATGATGCCTTCCTTTCTTAAGCCAAGAGGACTTTTGCCATCATACCCAAATTTTTGTAGGATCTTGAACCCTTTGCCATATTTTTCACATGGTATGCTGATGTGATCTTGTGTATAATTTTCAGGGTCTTTGTAAAGCATTTTGTATAAGTCTTCTTCTTCCAGTTCACCCCATCTTTGAAAGATAGTAGGAACCCATTTGAATATAATGATAGATACTTGCTTAGTAGGATGTGGTCATCCATATTCTTTTGGTGAACTCACAATTTGTTGTAAGCACATGGTTTGATTCAAAGTGTATTCACCCATGCCCTTGTCCTGAAATTCCCCTTTAAGTTCACCTTGTTTTGATGTCGAAGGTTTTAATGATTCAAGATCAATGTATGCAGAAGAAGGGACAACTTCCCTATTACTTGGAATGATTTTCTCAGTTTTTGGTCTCAAGTTATTGCAGTATATGAATGGATTAGGATCACCATTAACTGTTATTTCAACTCCATTGTGAGGAAACTTAATGCATTGGTGATATGTAGATGGGACTGCCCTCATTTCATGAATCCAAGGACATCCTAGTAATATATTGTATGTGAGATCCAGGTCTAAGACTTGACAAACCACATCCTTTGTAACTGGCCCAACTCTGAGAGGCAAGGTGACTGTGCCTTTGGATGAGTGCTCTTCATCATCATATGCCTTGATGGTAATTTTGTAGAATTCACAGCTTTATCTAAATATCCCAATTGTTTAATAGTGCTCAATGTACAAATGTTTAGACCTGCTCCTCCATCTATGTTTTGACCTGCTCCTGCATCTATGAAGGCTTCAATGTGTAAAGGTGCATTATGCGGTTGACTTACGGAGGCATCATCGGCTTCTGTGAATGTAAGGGAGTGTGGAACGGAAAGGTATCCCACCATGGATTGAAATTGGTCCACATTCAGATTAGTAGGAACAGGAGTGTCTCTCAATATTTTGTCAAGAATAGCTTTATGTGCGGGGGATATGCGTAAGAGCTCAAGGATTGAGATAAGCGCGGGTGTCTTCCCTAACTGTTCTACAAGGTCATACTTAGGCTTTAGATTTAGGAGCAGGTCTAAACATAGATGGAGGAGCAGGTCTAAACATTTGTACATTGAGCACTATTAAACAATTGGGATATTTAGATAAAGCTGTGAATTCTACAAAATTACCATCAAGGCATATGATGATGAAGAGCACTCATCCAAAGGCACAGTCACCTTGCCTCTCAGAGTTGGGCCAGTTACAAAGGATGTGGTTTTTCAAGTCTTAGACCTGGATCTCACATACAATATATTACTAGGATGTCCTTGGATTCATGAAATGAGGGCAGTCCCATCTACATATCACCAATGCATTAAGTTTCCTCACAATGATTGGATGAGTGTCCTTCAATCTCAATGTCACCTCTATCAATAAGGTCTTGTATGATGTTCTTCAGTCGATGACAATTTCCTATTTTATGACCCTCGCTCTTACAAAATTCACAATATTCATCATCATTCCACCAATTTGGTTTAACCTTTGGTTCATATGGAGGCAGATCTAGAATTGTTATTATTTTGTTTGCCACTAGCTTTTTGAAAATTGACTATATTGGTTCTCCCAATGGAGTGTACTTCCTTCATGACTTTGAAGTTGTTTGAGTATTCACCTGATTGTTTGTAGAGCTTGATCCAGAAAAAATGATTTTGGGTCGTATTGTATTGGCATCCACAACACCATCATTGACTGTGTTCTTGTTTTTATTCCAAAATCTTGGCTTGTCTTTTCCTTTAAAGTCCTCTTTGTTTTCTTTGAATATCTTAATGACTCCTTGTTCAATTAGGACCTTCTCTGTTGCTAAGCCTTTTTCAATAAAATCCTTGAAGGTGGACAAACAAGCTTTTCTTAGATCATAACCAATGTCTTTGTTTACATTCTGGGTGAACATCTCTACCATTTGTTTTTGCGGAATTTCACAAGAGCATCTGCTAGCTAGATTTCTCCATCTTTGTAAAAATGATGAAAAAGATTCTCCATCCATTTGTTTGGTGTTGCACAAAGTAGTGATTGATATGTGTGTCTCTATTTTGTATGAGAAATGTTGGATAAATGCCTCTGCTAGATCACCCCAAGACTTAATTCTAGGTGGAAGTTGGGAGAACCACTCCATAGCTTGATCACCTAAGCTTTGTGGGAATAATCTCATCAAATATGTCTCTTCTGCTGCTACTTCAATGCAGGCTATGAAAAATTGTCTTATGTATGCCTTAGGATCCCCTTTTCCTCTGTACTTATCAAACTTCGGTGTCACAAAGTGTGTAGGGAATGGAGGCATTGGAATGCATTTGTCAAATGGATAGGGACATATGTCTCTCATTGTATAAGTTGGCTTCGGTGTATTTATGTCCTCCATTTTCTTTTGTAAGTCCTTGATTTGTTGTTTCAAATTGTTCTTAGGTGGAGACCAACTTCTTGGACCATACCCCATGCCTGAAGCACCGGGTGAAGGAGGAGCATGTTGTATATATGGATGATATTGATCATACACATGTTCATATGGAGGAGGTCTATAGTGATGCTGCGTATATGGACCACTTGGTATAGAGTCATGGTGAGGAATGAAATATATGCTTTGTCCATGTATACCATACTCTATAGGCATGTCATGAGTTTGTTCTAGTGTGTTGCCCCCATATTTGACGCGAGGTTTCCTTGTGTCCAAATTTTGAGCATGCCTTTGGATATCCAATTGCTTTGGTGGTTGGTCCTTAGCATTGACATGCAATTGAGTATATTTTTCTCATAAGACTTCTATAATGGTCTGCGAAGGTGAGTATCATATGCTTTACCATGTGAGTATGTGACCTCTGGTTTTTGAAACAAAGATGATGGTGATTCGGGCACAAGATGTGGTCCTCTATTGCCTCCACTATTAGGCCTCCCTTGATCCATGTTGAGGTGAGGTTGTTGCAAAGGTTGATTTTTCATTATTTGAGACATGTCAAAATCATGAGAGATCTTGGCTCCACTTTGAGCCATCACTTGTAAGAAGTATTGTCTATCTCTCCTCATTATTTCCTCAACCAATCGATTAAAACAGGGATCCATAATGGAGTCTTCTACTTCTATTGAATGTACTGAAATGTTGTCCATATTGTCATTATGTGTATCATTGTTGTTTATAGTGTCCATGTGCTCAACATTTGGAATGTTTCTATAGGCATCCATGTCAGGTAATGTGGTATGATCATAATTGAAAAAGATATCATTGTCATACTCATAGAAACTCATGTTTGCAGACTCTTGAGCCTCTTTAGTTTCTCTCCTCGATTTTTGGGAACGGGTTTCAACCATGAACTAGGTATTGACCAAGATGTGGGAGACTAGATGAAAAATGGAAAGAGTATGGAAGACCAAGAGTTGGATGGAATGTAAATGAATTTGAGGTGTACTTGCAATGTCCAAAGTGTAAGACCAAGTATGTATGTAGTAGAGTAGATATGTGACTTCCAAAGAGATGATAGTTTCTCTTGATGAGGTAAGTTGACCTTGACTCTAAGTAAGACCAAATGAGACCCAAAGGTGATAGACCTTGATGAGGGACCACTTAGCAAAATGTTGTTGTATGTAATGTGTTTACAAAGTATGATGAGGACAAGCAAGTGACCTTTTGACTCAAGTTCAGAAAAATGTGAATGTAATGCAAGGTGTAAAGCAATGATGGACTTTGTGAGACCCAAAGACAGGTTGAATTCTAGATGAAAACCCGGAGAGATAACCTAGGAAGCTCAATAAGTCTGAAACAGACTGTTCTTGTTTGCTGGATTGTAAAAGTTTTTCAATTCTGAACACAGATGTTCCTGTATACTTCACAGATGCGCTTAAATGACACAGACGTGGTTCTGCCAGACACAGACGCGTTTCTGAGATTTTGTAAGTGCAACGTTGCTCAAGAGAACACAAATGCATTTCTGTCCTTCACAGATGCAATTAGATGACACAGACGTGGTTCTGTCAGACACAAATGTGTTTCTGAAAACTTAGTGCAATTTTTTTCAATCTGTGAAGTGGCTTGTTGTGACCAAATCTAAAATTTTGACTATTTTTCGTGACAAGAGGACACAATGTTGATGAGGACTTAATGTTTGCAAGTGTTTAGACTCAAAATGACTCAAAGAAAGTGTGTTGTTTGATGTAAAATTATTTTGCATACACTTGAAGACACAAAAGACACAATTTTTTGATGTTTGGTCTTGAATGTTTGATTGTTCAAAATAAGACAAGCACAATTCTTATGGCTGGCCAAGACAATAGTTGTTGATCCCACATGGAGTTTCCCCCAAGGCTACGCTATTTAGAGCGGATACTTAGATGCTTGACCCCACTGGCTCCACCCTCGACACTCACTTCTTAGGGCAGGCAAGCATCAGTCCCCATGAAAACTCCTCGTGGCAAACTTTGTATCTCTACTAAGAACCGTATGTGTGTGGGCCGCTCCAGAGGTCCGACCTCCTGCCCCAACAACTAGAAGGATTTTGGCTTCTAAAAAAAAGGTGCTAGTAAGAGCATCTGCTTGTGTGGCCATACATGCGACACTTTCAGATCTATAAATACAGAAGGCTCCCAGTCGATAGGGGTTACGCCCTACAACTGATCAAATAAATTTGATCAAACGGGTTTATGGGGAGACATAGTGTCGGTATGAACTAATCAACACACATTATCCATAGTTTTCACCATAAATATAGTTATTTATAGTGGTTTGGAAGAGGTGGGTTTTCCTTGCTACTACTTGGGTCGTTCTCTCCTCACTAGTAGTCCTAATGACCACACGGGGAGACAGGCCCTCTAAAGATTAAACAAAAAGAGCCTATTGCCCAAGACACAAAAGACACTGGTTCAATTTTAATGCACCAATTGAAGTGTTTGGTAGTCTATGAAAATAAGGCACACAATAAAGATCAAAAACCTTTGCCAAGGTCCTGCAACAAAGATTTGTTAGTAGTTTGGATTGTTTCAAATGATCACCCCTTCCTGCAAGCACACAGGTTAGGTAAATTTTATATCCAAAAGACTTTGTGAAATAGGGGCCTTCGACAAAACAATTTTTCTTTCAAGACAAGCTGCACCAATTTCATTAGCTAGATCTAAAGATGTTAACTCAATATAAACCAGATCTGAAATCCAAATGACGAAAAAATTGAATCAAAGAAACCAAAATGCAAAATCTGAACATAGACGTGGTTATCAATAAAACAAATGCTATATAAATACGCAAACGTGATTAGATCTGACATAGACATGGTTCCTGAACATAGATGTGGTTCCTGAACACAGACGCGTTTGGAGGCCTCACAGACGTGAATAGGGAACACAAACACGTTTCCTGGAATCTACAAAAAAATAAAATAATGTTGAAGGTACAGACATGATTCCAGATGTCACAAACTCGACAGAAAATAAAAAATGCGATCCAAAGGTGCACAGATGCGAAAATGTCAAAATATTGTCGGAAATGTTAGACCTGCAACTTCAAAAACACAAAATCTGCACAAAAGATGTTAAATGCAAAAAAAAAAAAAAAGGGACAAGAGTCCCACTGGGTGTGCCAAAATTTTTACGATGAAAATGGATAACAACAATAATTGAAAGACTAAATTAATTCAACCACAAAACCCTAGCCATGTATCTACTTCTGGATACATCCTTCCCATAAGTATGATTTCTATGAGATCCTACATTATTCTTTCTAGATCTCTTTCTACATTCCCTTTCCTTATGGCCATAAAAATTACATGTAAAGCAGTAATCGGTAAATGACGGCATATGACTTACATATTTACTTTGCCATGCATGAGGAGATCTTGTCGATTTTGCATCCCCATCTTCACCCTTTTTAGAATGAATCCTTGGTTGTCCATTCTGAGCACCTCTTCCATTTGATCTCTTCTTCTTCTCCCACGCATTGCTTCCCCCTATGGGTGGTAGCATTTTTTAGTCCTCTGCCAATGGAGGATCTCCTTTGCTGCTTCCCCTTCTTCCTGCTTCCCGTGGAGTTTTCTTCTTCCATATTCCCCTTACCTCTGGGATCTATATGAAGATGCCTTCTTGTAGCATTGATCCTTCACTTTTGTCTGTAAGTCCACACCGATTGTGGTCAGGTCAACCTTCTTTAGAGAAACATTTCTAACTGGAGAGGTCTAGCCTTTGTTTTCTTCAAGCAACCACTGAAGTTTTTTGTCTTTTATCTCTAGCTGAGAGGCTAGATCTTCACACTGGCATTTCTTGGTGTCTTTTGCCCGATTCTTCAACTCTGAGATGCATTTCTCATATTCTTCAAGGCATTTGACTAACTGGTTTTGCTCCACAATAGCAGCATTCTTGAAAATCTTGTATTCCCTTTTAACTCTATTGAGTTCTTCAAGAGTATTTACAAGTTCTCCTTCAAGGACAAATTTTGTTGCTTCTTCAACATCAGTAGGATCTTGATGGCAAGATCTATCTGCCATGTCTTCATGTTCATCATCATCACTGCTCAACATATTTTGTTGAGGGGAACTGTTTTCCCAGCCACTTTCAGCTTCTTGAGCCACGAAAAACTGAGCTCCTTCTTCATCACTGCTATGGTAGCTAGCAGATCTATGTTCATCCTCCAGATAAATATGAGAGGTATTTCTCACATTTGCTTCAATTTTTGGTTCTACAGTTGAGGGTTCATTTCCATAGAGCTTCTTCAACCTTTCCCATAAGCTCTTTGTTGTTTTACACCTGTCCACCTATGAAGAGACATCATCAGTGAGTCCACTGAAAATAGCCTTCATGGCTTCTTCATTGCATTGTTTTTTTCTTTCTTCTACAAATCCAGTAGAAAGATTGACCTTTCTAGGGAGACCATCAACTAATTACATCAATACATCAAACCCTAGGGAGGATAGGAAAACTTCCATTCTCCAGCTCGAAACAGAAAAATTTGAACCATCAAATATAGGAATGAAGAATGATACTAGACAAACCATTGTGTCCTTAAGCCATAATCTACCTAGGTTGGAGAACACTCTTCTAACTGGGAACCTAGGCTTTGATACAAATTGTTAGACACAATGCACCACTAAGAGGGGGAGGGGGTGAATCAGTGGTTCTCGAAACTTTTCCTTTTAGCTCTTCTTTGTGAGCATATTGGTTTATGAATCAAACACAATTTAGACTTACTGGTTAGTGATGAGACTAACTCAAATACACACACACACAAGAAGACATCTCATAACACCAGCATATACGAGGAAAACCCAGGATGGGAAAAACCTTGATGAGAAATGTTGTTGGAGTCTACTGCTCCAATCCAACCTCATTGTAAATCAAAGCTACAAAGTTTAGGGCACCAACCCAAGGAGCACCAATCCCTACCTGATTTATAGGCTACAACCCAAAGGAGCACCACCCCCTGACTTTAGGGCACCAACCCAAGGAGCTACAACCCCTGCACCGAGCTACAACTTAGTGTTCATAAAGTAAACGCCAAATACATAAGTATTTATCATGTTATAAGTGAATCTTGCAACCATTTCAAATATTTTGCTCTGTCGGTGAGATATCCTCTCTGCTACACCAACTCACTCTTATTGTTGTTCTTCACCTTCTCTACTCTCTATCGGTTGTCTGTTTACCTTCTTTGTAGCCTCATTCTCTTCTTCTTCACCGGTATAAGCACTACTAGTTCTTCACTCCAACTGGTTGAAACTTCAACCAGATTCTCTCTTTCTCTCACTCTTCTCACAAATGCTCATTGAGCACTGGGCTAATTTCTTCTTTCCTACAGAGACCTTCAACTTCTCAATCCCTCGATTGTCTATCCTTCAACAACACTATTCTCCCTCTTCTGCCATATACTTATAGACTGGTTTTCCCTCCAAAAACTAATTCAAAAACTAGGCGGTTAGGGTTTCCTCACCATCCTTGAGGCAAACCAAATCCAATTAGATCTTGCATGATCTGATCTTTCTGACATCAGAATGCACAACTTCGCCATATTCACATCTCCTAGATCACACCTTCCATCTCTGGCGACTTAATTTTTACCTTAATAGTTGATCCCTTAGTCAATCATGAAAGATTTGTTGTGCTATTTTCTCTATCGTGTCGATCTTCTCAATCACTCTAGGCTGACTCGTAGTTGTCTTCCAGACCTCGATCCTCGAACCCCTGCAATCGCTCTGCAACAAGTCCCATGATTTGTGTGACCTTTCATTAAAGATGACCAACCCTGCAACAACCCTGTCAATGCACATTCCATCTTTATCCAAATGCAGGTTTACCACGTTGACTCCTTGTAGCATCCATATCGACTATCTTCCAGCTTGGCACTTTGAGTTGGTCCAAGTAGGATCACTGACCAAACACCCTACCGATTTCTTACTTCTGTCAGTTTGCTAACCCTTCCGGTCTCAACCATTCTACTGGTTACCTTATCATATATGCCCTCATCTTGAACTATCGATGGAACTCTCAAACCGGTCTCCAAACTGGTAAATCCAAAGTATGCTCATTTCCATAAATGGGAAATCTTCTGCAACTGTACCTTGATTATATAGCCGGTGGACTCATATACTGGTTACCACTCTTGATGACACCATGTCATTAACCTTCACAAGACTCCTATCTTCTTTCAGTGAGGTCAGATTCCTATGTTTACATCTACTCAGCCTTTCTTCCTGATCAATGTTGTTCCTTCCTCTACCAGTTTGTCAAGGTGACAAACACTTCACACTTCCTCTGTACTAGCATCTCAATCATGACTTCTCTTTATGGTTTAGTGCATAACCCTGATCTCAAGCACTTAGGGTATTCCTTCAATTCACCAGTAGATCCGGTGTGATCCTTCAAGTGCTTGCCTTTACCTCTTCACTCTTATCTCTCCAAACTATAATGCACAATGCATAATAGGAGATAAGCTCCACTTGCTTGGTGGAGTAACACCATCTTCTTTTTGTCATATGTTCATGTGAATTCCCTGTTGACCAACATCTCTTCAAACAGGCACATGTGAACTGATATGAGCACATTTATTTTCAGTCATTGCTTCCCATGTTGACTGCATCTTCATCTGGTGGGTGTCATGCTATTCTGCAACCTCATAGCATACCGGTTCATTCTTCTATTCCAGTGTTGATGTTATTCAGGTAGTATTATGCCTCTTCATTACAAACAACTGCTTAAACACCTTTCTATCTCATCACACAAGTCAGGCACTAACTTGTTGCACTGGTGACTCCTGAGGTCATCTTCGTCATCTTCCTTACCATTATCAATGTTCTACAACACAAGGTGATATGCAAGATATCTCATCTTGTACATCTTCATAGCAATGTTGCACATACATCTCTACTACCGATGGTCATCCCATACCAGTTGACATCAGTGACAACACAATGCCAACACACCTCTGAGCATAACGACCATGTTCTTAAAAAAAAAACAATTATAAAAAGGGGTTCGATTGAACCCCCTTTTTTAATAATTTAATATTCGATCAAAGGTATTGAGTAAGTGCACCAAGATGGTGTGCAAAAAGGGGGTATAAGTGGGCACTTTTTTTTTATGAAATTAGGTAAACCTAAACTTGGAGGAGAAAGTTGAGAGTCATCCACTCAAGCTATGAAGATACTCAAAGAACAAAGAATATAGTACTCTGAATCTATTTTCCAAACTACTATTTTTTTTTTTCAAAATTGGATAAGATTAAGGGGGTCAAATCCTTCACGCACGAAAAAATAGAACCTTATTTTTTCTGAAAAACATAACATAGTGTCTGACGTGCGCATCGAAAAATTCATAGTTAGATTTAGTATTTTGACAAATCCTTTGGTCGAAAGATATTTAAGAGTGAGCACTAGAAGTTGTGTATTTTTTCTTGAGTATTTTTTTTTAACGATTTTTCGAATCGAGCATATCCAAAAAATCAAGTACCTGTTCGTGCGTGAAGCATAAATTGCACCAAAATAATAAAAAATGCATTTTTTTAAATTATAAAGAATCAAGTGCACTACAATAATATTTAAAGTTTTTAAATCTAGATAAGTATATCAAAAGTTATTGAAAAAATGGTACACATATGTCTCTGAGAACTATGGAGACGCTGGTAAAAGAAATTCAAGAATAATATGTTATTGTTGTTCAAATTTTTAAAAAATTATATGGTTAGAAATCTCAGAAGTTGGGTGAAAATATGGTGGCAATTTTAGAAATACCCAGATGATGAAGTGTAAACCTGATGATGACAAAGTCGAGAAACCAAGTTGATAAAACAAAACACGTCAAAAAGGAGGGAAATGGAGGGAAATCAAACTTCCAACCCACAACTTTGTCATCCAAGCCTATTCATAAGCCTAAATAAAGTAAAGAACGTATGGGGTATTTTGAATATGAAGCATGTACGTGATTTTAATAAACAAAACCATGTACGGGGTATTTTGAATATGAAGCACGTAGGGGGTTCAAATTAATAAATTTAGATTAGTAATATGGACTTGTATGCAATTCATTTACCATTCCATTAGGTTTGTTAGTATTTCTCTTTGTCTTTTATCTATCTTATACTTTAAGTTATATTTTATGTATATATTGTCAGGATGTTTGAGAGTGGTTTCACATCTCTAGGAGTCATAATGTAGATTCTAGATTTTAGGAGATCCTATAATTTTTCAGACTTAGTCAAATTTCAGTAATCAATAGGCTTGTATCATCATTCACTTTCTATCTCTCTATCTCACGCTATTTGTCTCCCCTAAGCTCTAGACCTATATATTTTCCTATCTCTCTCATCCTCTCTTCATCTCTCTATCTCATACTCTCCTCTCTCCCCAAACTTTATATATTATAGTTTCTCAAACATAATCAAATTTCAGTAATCACTAAGCTCTTATTATCGACATAATCTACCTACCTTTTTTCACCCCCCCTTAAAATATTTATCTAAATACCTAGATAGAGAGAGAGAGAGAGATCTAGATAGGTTAGATAGATAGAAGTGGAGGTGATATTTAGAGAGGGAGAGAGTATGAAGAGAAGGATGTAGAGAGTTAGGGGAGTTAAAAGTAGTGAGGGATGAAAAGAGTGGTAGGTAGAGAGGAGAGGAATTTTTAAGAGTGTGAGATAAAGAAAAATAGATAGGGAAGGAAGGAGGGACGAAGTGAGAAAGACAAAAGTAGAGAGCCCTACCTCCCTCTCTCTCTCTCTCACTTGAGATCTCTCTCTTCTCCTCTCCCTCCCTCAACCCCTCCCTTCCTCCATCTCTCTCACTTCAACTCTCTCTCAACCCCTCCTTTCCTCCCTCCCTTTCTCTCACATGGGCTCTCTCTATCTCTAGTCTCTTCTTCTCTTTCCATCAACCTCTCTCTCTCTCTCTCTCTCTCAACTCTTCCCTTCCCCCACCCCTCTTTCTCACCTGGGCTCTTTCTCTAGTCTCATACTCATTTTCCATCCCTTCCTCCCTCTCAATTAGGCTCTCTCTCTCTCTCTTAGGTTAGGATTGGGAGGGAGAGATAGAGATAGAAGAGAGAGGATGGAGGGAGAGAGGGTGAGAGGGAGAGGTACTTGAGAGAGAAAGAGAAAGGGAATAGGAGAGAAAGAAAGAGTGTTAGAGGGAAAGAGAGAGAGACTTGAGAGAGAAAGAGAAAGGGGAAGAGGGCACGAATGTGAGAGAGAGACACTTGAGAGAGGGGAGGTAAATAATGGGAAGGAGAGAGGGAGAGGGAAGAGAGAGGATGGGGAGGGGGAGAGGGAAATATGGAAAGAATAGGAAAGAGAGACACCTAACAGAGAGGGGGGAGAGAGAGACCTGGTAGAGGGAGAGAAAGAGAGATATAGAGGGAGAGAAGGGTAGAGAGGGAAATAATGGGAGGAAGAGAGAGAGAGAGAGAGGGAAGATAGAGGATGGGGGAGAGAGAGAGAGAGAGAGAGAGAGAGAGAGAGAGAGAGAGAGAGAGAGAGAGAGAGAGAGAGAGAGAAGGGGGAGGGATGAGGAGGGATGGAGAGAGGGAGCGAGGGGAGGGAGAGAGGGGTGAGGAGGGACAGGGAGAGGGAAATAATGGAGAGAATGGGAGAGAGACACCTAAGTGAGAGGGAGAGAGAGAGTAGAGAAAGGGAAAGGGAGGGGTAGGGAGAGATGGGCAGAGAGAGAGAGGGAGATAATGAGAGAGTGAGAGACCTAAGAGAGGGGGAGTGAGAAAGAGATATAGATAAAGGGTGAGAGGGAGAAGGGGGAGAGGTAAAAAGATTTAGAGGGAAAGAGATAGAGACCATATGGTATCCTAAGGGGTCATGTGGTGTCCTACGACCCCTCAAGACACCATATGACCCCTTAGGACACCATATGGTGTTGGTATAGGTCGTATTGTGTCCTAAGGGGTCATATGGTGTCCTATGATCCCTTAGGACACCATATGACCTCTTAGGTATCATTAGGGGTCATATTATTTCCTAAGGGGTCATATGGTGTCCTATGACCCCTTAGAACACCATATGACCCGTTGGGACACCATATGGTGTCATTATGTGTTGTATGGTGTCCTAAGGGGTCATATTGGGTTCTATGACCCCTTAGGACACCATGTGGTGTTGTTAGGGATCTATGGTGTCCTAAAGGGTCATATAGTGTCCTACGACCCCTTAGGACACCATATGACCCCTTAGGACTCCATATGGTACTGTTATGGGTCGTATGGTGTCCTTAAAGGTCATATGGTGTTCTATGACCCCTTAGGATACCATTTGGTATCATTATATGGTGTCCTTATGGGTCGTATGGTGTCCTAAGGGGTCATATGGTGTTCTACGACCCCTTAGGAGACCATATGACCCATTAGGACACCATATGGTGTTTTTATGGGTTGTATAGTATCTTAAGGGTTCATATGGCATCTTATGACCCCTTTAGACATCATATGACCCCTTATGTGTCGTTAGGGTCATATGGTCTCCTACGACCCCTTAGGACACCATATGACCCCTTAGGACTCCGTATAGTGTCATTATGGGCTGTATGATGTCCTAAGAGGTCATATGGTGTCATTATGGATCATATGGTGTGCCAAAGGGGTTATATGGTGTCCTATGACCCCTTAGGTGTCATTACAGGTCATATAGTGTCCTAAGGGGTCATATGGTGTTCTATGACCCCTTAGGATACCATATGGCCCCTTAGGACTCCCTATGGTGTCGTGATAGGTCGTATGGTGTCCCAAGGGGTCATATGGTATCCTATGACACCTTAGGACTCCATATGGTGTCGTTATGGGTTGTATGATGTCCTAAGGGGTCATATGGTGTCCTATGACCCCTTAGGTGTCGTTAAGGGTCATATTATTTCCTAAGACGTCATATAGTGTCCTATGACCCCTTAGGACACCATACGACCTATAAAAACACCATATATTGTCCTAAGGGGTCATAGGATGACATATAACCCCTTAAGACACCATACAACCCATAACAACACCATATGGTGTCCTAAGGGGTTATATGGTGTTCTATGACCCCTTAGGACACTATTTGGTGTCTTTATAGGTCCTATGGTGTGATAAGGGATCGTATGGTGTCCTATGATCCCTTAGGACACCATATGAACCCTTAGGTGTCATTAGGGGTCATATTGTGTCCTAAGGGTCATATGGTGTCCTATGACCCCTTAGGACACCGTATGACCCTTTAAGACACCATATGGTGTCGTGTGGTGTCCTATGACCCCTAGGACACCATATGGTGTCGTTAAGGGTCGTATGGTATTCTATGGGGTCATATGGTCTCCTACGATGCCTTAGGACACCATATGACCCCTTAGGACTCCATATGGTGTCCTTCAAGGTCATATGGTGTTTTGTGACCCCTTAGGACACCATTTGGTGTGCTAAGGGGTCATATGGTTTCCTATGACCCCTTAGGACTCCATATGACTCCTTATGTGTTGTTATGGGTCATATGGTGTCCTATGACCCCTTAGGACACCATATGACCCATAACAACACATAAGGAGTCATATGGAGTCCTAAGGGGTCATAGGAAACCATATGACCCCTTAGCACACCAAATGGTGTCCTAAGGGGTCACAAAACAGCATATGACCATATGACCCCTTATGTGTTGTTATGGATCCCTAAGATACCATATAACCCTAGAGAGGAGAAGGAGAGGGAGGGAATGGGCGAGAGATACACCTAAGAGAGGAGGAGAGTGAGATAGAGAGATAGAGACTGAGAGGGAGAGACGAGAGAGAGAGAGAGAGAGAGAGAGAGAGAGAGAGAGAGAGAGAGAGAGAGAGAGAGAGAGAGAGAGAGAGAGAGAGAGAGAGAGAGAGAGAGAGAGAGAGAGAGAGAGAGAGAGTGGGAGATATATAGAGATATCTAAGAGGTGGATGAATGGATTGAGAGAGAAAGAGAGACCTAAGAGGTAGAGGGAGGGAAGGTGAGATAGAGACCTAATAGGTAGAGGGAGGGAAGGAGAGAGAGAGAGAGAGAGAAAGAGAGGGAGAGAGAGAGAGAGAGAGAGAGAGAAGAGAGAGAGAGAGAGAGAGAGAGAGAGAGAGGTAGGGAGAGAGTGCGAAAGAGATACACTTGATAGAGGAGGAGAATGACATAGAGAGATAGAGGCAGAGAGGGAGAGATACTTGAGAGAGAGAGAGAGAGAGAGAGAGAGAGAGAGAGAGAGAGAGAGTATGAAAGAGAGAGCACTGATAGAAGAGGAGAGAGAGTTAGATAGATAGATATTGATAGCCAAAGACTTGATAGAGAGAAGGAGAGAGACTTGAGAGAAATAGAAATGGAGCAAGAGGGAGAGAGAGAAAGAGAGTTAGAGGGAAAGAAATACTTGAAAGAGGAAGAGAAAGGGAGGGGAGGGAGAGAGAGAATGGGAGAGAGACACCAAAGAGAGGGTGAGAGAGTGAGAGATAGAGATATTTGAGAGAGGGAGAGAAAGAAAGGGATAGATGAAAGAGGGAAAGAGGGTGAGGGAGATGAGAAAGAGAGGGTGAGATACCTAAGAGAGGGAAGAAAGTAGAGAGGGAGAGGCCTAAGAGACAAAAAGGTAGGGGTTAAGGAAGAGAGAGGGGGAATGTAGGGAAGAGACGAGAGAGATAATGCTGACACGAGCATGTTGATTACTGAAATTTATAAGAATACTTAAAAAACTAGAATCTTCATTATAACTCTTAGAGATCTGGAACCACTCTCAAACATCCTGACAATATATACATAAAATATAACTTAAAGTATAAGAAAGATAAAAGACAAAGAGAAATTCCATAAAATATAAATTAAAGTATAAGAAAGATAAAGGACAAAGAGGAATGCCACTTATACTTAAATGTTATATTTTATGAATTGCATGCAAGTCTATATTACTAATTGAAAATTTATTGACAGACAAACACATAAGTGGTTTACAAACTAAAACCACGTACAGGGTTTTAATTTCTAAATTGCGTACAAGGTTTTAGTTTCTAATCCGCGTACGCGGTTAGTATACTTTAAACTTTGTATGTGGTTTTAGCTTCAGTTAGGCTCGGCAAAACAAGCCTAAATGTGTATGGGGTTTTTTAAATTTGAAATACCTCGTGCACGTTTTGTGTTTTTTCACATTTTTTTTGGGGTGTCTCCACTTTTTTGCACAGCATCTTGGTGCACACACCCTATTTAAAATAATACATTTGATCGAATAATTTTTTGGTCCAATCGAACATGGATTTCGATCGAAAGTGGTAAAATTATGTTTTGGACAAACAAGTTCAATTTCTTCATCCAAAAAAGTGTAACCCACTATTGTGGGTTCACCCAGGAATGTCGGTATAGGTGCTTCAACAATCTTTCGTTTTAGGATGTCAAATGAATTTTGTGTCTCTTAATTCCAAGTGATTCCCCAACCATTCTTCTTCTTCAACAATTATTTCAGTGGTGCAACAATGGTAGCATACCCTTTGATAAACTTCAAGTTATATCCAATATATCCCAAGAATGTTCTTACCTTCGATGCAGTTTTTAGTACCAGTAGATTGAGGATCGGAGTGACCTTAATAGGATCTACCATCAATCCCTTCTTACATATAATATGTCCCAACAATGTTCGAAATGGTATTGCAAACACACATTTATTTTCATTAAGTAACATTTTGCATCCTTCTACATTTCTCTAACATCATCACGAGCTCTTGAATGTGGTCTTTCACTAGTCCATATATTGTCCAATCAACCAAGTAGACGTCCAAAAAATTAGTGTATATAATCCTTAAAAGTATTGATCATAATTTGACTGAATATTGCTAGTGCATTCTTCAACCCAAAGGGCATTAGTGTATAGATGTAGGATCCCCATTCTGTAGCAAAGGTTTTCTTAGGTTGATCTTCCCTTTTCATCTTCACCCAGTGGTATCTAAAAAACCCATTTGTAAATGAATATATTTTCCTTCTAGAAACTGATTCCAATATCTCTTTTGTAAATGGAGTATAACGAAAGGGTCATGAATGCAAGCTTTGTTTAATTCCAAAAAATCTAAACAGATCCATATTTTTCTTGTCTTCTTGTTTTGAATCACTTTATTGTCTATCCATTCTACATCTTTTACTAGTTTAAAGATTCCAATGCTCAACATCTTATCCAACTTTGTCTTCACTTTGTTTTTCATATTGGGGTTTAATTGATATGACCTTTTCTAGACTGGTATGGCTTCATCTTTCAGTTGGATTTTCATTGTGCCTACTTCTTCTTTGATCCCTTTCTTCTCTGTGAATATTTTGGGAAATAAGTCATGATATTCTGAGAGGATTTCTTGTACCTATGCTATTGTTTGTTCATCCCAATAATCCCCTATTTCGATCACTTTAGGATCTCCTTTTGGTGCAATGTTTATCTCTCTTAATTTTACTAGATTGTTATAATATTTTCCTTTAATATTAGTACACTTTTTTATCTCCCTATCACCTTGCTCAATTTGGATCTCTAAATATTTTCTTTCCTCATCATCATGTCATGTTATGCAACATTATCTTCTTGCAAAGGTTTGGGTTTCTAACCATTCTACATATTTTCAAATTCTTTCTGCCTTGGGGGTTGGAGATGGTAACTCGGGTAGTAACAACTCCTCATTCCCTACCATGCTAAATATAATATCCTTTATCCTTTGTAATATATGATTTGTCTTTATATCTTCACTATAAAAAGACTACACATTGAGAAAAAATTTAGGTTACCTCATCCCATGTTTTGTTTTCTCTCCTCTGATCCTAATTAATGTACCATGTTTGGGCTACTGGTGTCAACGTCCAAAAAAAGAATTGGACACAATGTTTTTAATCATATTCATACATTTTTTCCCAGCATTGGATGGATATGTCTAGATAGTCTTGTGGTAGTATTTCCCCATCATATTTAAGGATGTTTTGGAATTTCCCTTTTTTTGGCAAGTATCCAACTTTGATTAGGATCTTAAATTCCTCCCAACACCTAATGGTCTTCTTATGTGTATTGAGCCAACACGCAACATTGCAAATTAGTGTATATTTTTGAATCTCCAATCAGTGGCCTTAATTGGCAAAATTTCTTTCAATTTGATCAATGTATGCTCTTAAATCACCAATTCTAGAATATTTTGGTTGTGTGATATGTGATATTCCTCTTGTGAGTGGTTTGAATGGGCAGGCTACTTCAGCTTGATCACTCTAACTATTAGTGTGGATATATTTTGGTATTTACTCTTCACTAGTATCTTTGTACGTGGAATCTTCCTCAGATGTGTCTCATCCCTAACTAAGCTTTTGAACATGAACACCCTCGAGGATCTAAAGATATTGCAAAAATATGCTTCTGAATCCTCATTCATCTAAGCTTCCAGTACTATGTTGCTGTTAGTTGTCTCATCTATTTCATTGAGCTCAATTTCTCCCTTGGAGTTAGGTTCTTCTTCACCTTTTGTAGTGAAATGTTTAGAAATGGTATTAATCTTCTTGTCATCATCCTCATATTCTGTCGCGTTTACTTCCTCTACATAGATTTCTTTCGAGCTATTCCCCAATGCGATGTGTACTATCCTCTAGTTATCTACAAATAAAACTTCCTCCTTTTGAGCATCTATTACTCCTTTAGCGTCGATGAACCACCTTAGTCCCAATAATGGATCAAATCAATCAAAGGTTTCTTTTACTATTACTACCTCAAAACCCACAAATTGTTTGATACCATTAACATTTACCTCGACATGCCTCCAAGTTCCCAAGATTTTTATTTCAGTCCTATCCACCAAACTAATGTTGTAGGTGTGTAATCAAGTGCGAGTCTTCCTAAGTATTCCCATATTATTTTTGATAGCATATATTGACATCTACTTTGAGGTGCACCATCACTTTATTGATCTTCTTATGATAGATTCAAAGATCAATTATGATAGGCCTTCTCTTCCAATGCTTCCCTACTGATTTGAATTGCAATAGCTTTTGTTTATTCCAATACTTGCTAAATTGTTTCATGTTTCAAGTCTTGTAGTAAATCATGTTGTCCTATCATTTGAGCCATTTGTTTTAAAATCTTTATCTCTTGGCTAATGAAGTAGACATTTTGCTCCCTTTCCTTGGCTTTCTCCTGTTACACTATCCTCCAGGTTTGTTCGATGATTTGATCATGTTGTTTCTTAGTTGACCGAAATTGCTTCTCCTCCTCTTAGCTATCTTCCTCAATCATGACTACAAGCTATTTTTTGGTATTTGTTCCTCGTCTCGTGAGTACTATTTCCTTTCCCTTCTCGTTTTCTTCTGAGTATTCATAGGATTGTTTAGTGTTACTTTTATCTAATGTATATCCGACATCCTTCCCAGCCATTCGACACCTCAATGTCTCCATTTGTTGTGTCATATGTATTTTATGGAGGATCCTAGCTTCCTCTATCCTTCTCTGCCTTGTGCTATGATTGACTTTTGATCCTATAGGCTAGTGTTACAAATTAAAAGTACGTAGCAAAATACCTATCTTCCAGGGTCATCCACAGTTCTGGTGTTAGTGTTGAAATGAACCATTCCATATTTTGGTCATTGAGAGGTTCTTCCAGTCTTCTTATGACTTCCTTGAATCTTCTATCAAATTTAGTAATTGGCTCATCTGCCCGCTTGGAAAGCTCCCGTAATTTGGTCACCCCTTCCATTGTTAGTTCTGAACTATCAAAGTTCTCCAAAAAAGTTTGTTTTACTTCACTCCACTCCTTATCATTCAATGGACATGTCATGCAATACCACTTCAACGGTTCATTGCTCGTTGATCCAACAAAGTTGAACAACTTGATGTTATCCTAGGTTTAATCCCTAGGATAACATGTGTCTTAATCTTAAAAATTTAGGCATGAAGCGATAACTATCCTATGTGTGCCCTAGGTAAATTCAAATAACTAGCATAAATAAGACCTAGTGGATGAACCAATTAGTAAAAACACCCAATGGACACAAACACCCCCTTAAGTGTAACTTGGAGAGAATTTACATAATATGCAAAGATCCAATGATGCAACAATGGATCCCAACAACAAGACCATAAATTAGGTATCCATGGATTAAAAAAATCTCTTAAAAATATAAAAAATAAATGGAAAACTAAGAGCCTCCAATCAATCCTCATCATTCGAATCAGATAAGAAATCAAGCCTTCAAACTGGGTCTCTTCCATTCTTCATCCTTGGCGATACCCACAACAAGACATCTCCTTTGGTTGATCTTACTTTTATTTTTGTGCATGTCCCTTCCTAGTGAAAAGGTATGGGTGTTGAAGAGCACACTAGGGTCTCTCTGCTCATTTGAGCTCTCAAACTGACACTCTCCACATTTTTGTTCACCAAATATTTCTTCCATGGATTGTCTTCACCATCATTAGTTAGTATCCAAACAGCGAAAATATTTGAATCAAGAATGAATGTTTTTGAAAAAAAATATATGCTAAAATATTATAAATATTAACAACTCACTCTAATATTTCTTCAGATTTTGTTACCTTTAAATGTTGTCACTTTGAATCATCTTCCATGTTGGCTTAAGTAGTAATTAAATGCTCACAGATACGAGGGCTTAAACAACAAATTAACCACTTGCAATTTTATGCACAAACACTCTCCAACAACGCGGGAATACGTTCTATTTGGATTTTGAATTCACCAAATATTGGGCAAGATTTTAATTGTATGCGGGAAGGATAGGCGGAAACGGAAATAGTCGACCCAAAATGGAAACTGACAAATCACTGAGGTTAAGAAACTATTGAGTTAAGAAGGGCCCACACAACCACCTAAGCACGGTCAACACTTAGAATGTCCTGGTTTAGCTAGGCCTTCTTCAACAATAATGTCTAAAATATCCCCAACTTAGGTAGGAATTAAGAATGCATGGAATATTGTACAACAATTAGCGGACAACCTGTTTTTTTAACTCTCAGTCTGTATAACCTGCATGTTATGCAGTTTTCTAGGCTACTGAATAACTTAGGTGTTATGCTGATTTGACTGTCACAAAGTTTCAAACTTATTTTTGGGAGCATTAACCCCAAATTTTAGTCCAAGGATGACTTTCAAACAACTTTTACACATGCAACCTTCCTTATTCACCTTCAAATGGATCCTAAGATGAATTGCATTATGTTCTCAATAAAATCAATGCACACATATGCCAAAAATATCTCCAAATGAACCCATGTAAAATTGGCCCTTGGCCGCCAATGAAAGCTCAAATGAGATGACTGAAGTATCACCTTCTCAATGCAACCCCTCGATAGATCTTCCACTCCCTTAGTTATGCTATCAATGGGACTTTTCATTCCCAAAGATAATATTTTGTAGAAACTAAAGTCTTCACAAACTCCACAAAGGAAATATCAATTCCTGGTTGATTAGAAGCTGAGCTAAACCTCCTTTTATGTTTTTTTAATCCATCATCCAAAAGCTTCTAGAAATAATATTAATATAATATTATTTCACTTAAGTAACTTTATGATATAAATTTAAATTAAGTCACTTTAATAAATTAATTAAATATAAAGTCATCTTTGAATTTTTAATTTATTTGATAACTTTATAAATAATTACCTTAATACTATTAATTAAAAAAATCAATTACTCTTACTCCAAAAAAGGGCACATTACAATCCACCCCTCCTGAAATTGCTTGTCCCCAAGCAATCTTAGTTGCGAGAAAAACTCTACTCCACCTGGGTCCCAAGGGAAAATATGTGTAATGTGCCTGCTATCACCAAAGAGCTCCTGTAACACCAACACTAACACCACCAAATGAATCCGCTGAACCAATTCAATCTCCTCATCATGTGCCATAGGAGTATAATCTTCAAGAGGAAGCAAGTCAAGAGACTGACCATACTTGCTCCCAACCTCTGCACAAAGTGAGCCATCAAATAAACTATCCATCACATGTGGCCCTAAACTGTGCATCGAAAATAAATCATGTACATGAGGATCAAATGTGAAGCTGTATAAACTCCTCACAGTGTACGCTTTTGAATTTCCCTCCATGAGACCTGTATGAAATCCTATTGCACTGGCAAGATCCCAAACACCATTATCAATGCTCATCTCAAGAAGAAAGTCAAGAGTGTGAGCATTATCTCACTTGGAGAGAGGATTATCATCATGAATGCCATCTCTTTGAAATAAGAGTCTTCTAATGCTATCCATCCTTTTTTGCCTTGCTATGCTGATGAGATTAACCTTCCTTTTGACTTCCTGAAGATGTTGTCTTGCATTGGCGGCTACTAATCTATACTTCTTGGCTTTTTGCAACCATTCTTCATTCATCTTTTCAGACCTCTTTATTTCTTCAATGCTAAAGTATACCAAACCAACTCTCATACGCTCGATATCCTCATGTTTATCAATGGGTGTAGGGTTGTCATCAATGGGTGATATCATATTATTGGATTTCTCATAATCACAAGATCTTATCTCATGAGAATGATGGTGCATAATGCAATTGTCCTCAAATAAATCCGTGATGATATCATGCCATTGTAAAGTGCTACCTTCATCAGGAGTAGTCAAAATACTAGTGGCTGCTCCACTAAGTGGTGGATCAACTTTCATATCGACCTCAATTTTCCCAATCAAATGATGATGACTACTCTCAAACAAGTTTTCCGACTCAAATTTTGCACTGCAAAATGAGTTTGAATAAGCACCTCTCATTTCATGAGAATCATCATGTGTTGTCATACACACATATATCAACATCCAAGGTATTGATGCTATGTATCTCAATTGATGACTCAATTGGCAAAATAAAAGTTGTTGGGTATGACAGTAACTTCACCTACTTCTACCTCCAATGTATCTGGATGTTCGTCTAACTTGAGATCCTAGGATTCCATGCCAATAAGTAAATCTTCAAACCTATTTTCTAAGGCCTGATTTAAAAATCAGACTCGTCATGACATGAATCCTCATCATACCATGCATCATTAGTACCCAATTATTGAGTACTATCATGTGACAACTCAAGAAGAGCATCTTGCATATGTGTAGACGTTGTTGACCCATGTGGATGCAAGGTATCATAACTGCTGTCATAAAAATCAGAAGTGCTAGGGGACATATTCACCATGCAATCATCTCCCAAGGTTGTCCTAATGACTTCTTGATTCAAATCGTCACGTCTATCAAATTTATCATATAAATTTTAACATACCCTTCTTCCATTAAAATGGGCCAATGTAATCTTCCCAAGAGCTTGTTGATAATTCGTTCTTGCTAGAGAACGTTGATCATACCTTCCACCATTCCTCCTACTCCTCTGGTTCATGAACTGATCAAAAGGCCACTGTTCTCTAAGATCAGAAGGAAGAGTATTATACTCTATGTAAGTGTAGCATCCTAAAATTGCAACACTTGCAATTTCGACTGCATTTGGGTCTTCACGATGGCGATGCAACATGGAACCTGAATGGAGACGCCGAAACTTGTTCATGACACCAAAAACTGCATTTCTCAGCACCCTGGCCTGATCCTCCTTGCACCCTGCTGTCTCGGGAGGTGGGACCATGGCGCCCAGCGCCCAGCGCCCTGGTCCCTGGCCCTATTTTTGGGCCCGGTCTCTTATGGGGCTTCGGGTCTTTAAGTTTGCAAATTGGAAAATAATATTTCCTAATCGGCCTAAGGTCGGGAAAATCAGTCTATCAGCCCTAATTGACAAGTATATAAACTACATTTCCTCTCCCATTTTGGGAGATGGAAAAAAGGCGGAAACGATATTCAAGCATTCAAGCATTCCTTCAAGCAATTGATCATTCTAAGTCTCCATTCAAGGCTAAGTGTTGCATTCAAGACAAGGATTCAACCATTGAAGAGGAGATCACTTACAACACATTACATACTACATACATTACACCTTCGCATGTAAGAATACAAACATTCTTACAACAAGGTATCAGTACTTGTTTACATTACAAACATTTACATTTATAGCATTCTCATTTCTTGGTTAATTCCAAAACTGGGGTTTGACCTAAAGGCAAACCCCTCATCCCTAACCCCCCAATCGTCCTCTCTTTTTTGTGTGTAGGTTGCAGGTATGCGGCTATAATTGAAGATCTGGAATCCTTGTGCAGAGACGAACAGATCCACCTTCATTTCGCGGATTTTTCGGAGGACCGTGTGCACGCCGAGCGCCATCGTCCCGTCAACTTTCGCTCAAAATTGCAGAACAACACCGTCTCGACATTTTACTGTTAATTCCAGGTCCGCAGCTTCATCCCATATCCCCATCTCTGTTTATAAGCGAATCTTTCCTACTTTACATGAATTCCTAGGTCAATCTTTCTATCTACATTCTTTACAAAAGAGGGTATCCTTGATGTCTCAACCCTTGAAACTCATTTAGAATCCAATCCTGCATTGTGTGGGATTGGATCTTGTGGGTTTCAACCCCTCTTTTGAATGTAAAGTCTCTCCTAAGTGAAAACCATCAACCCTAGTGACTCTCCCTTCTCTCTCCTTGGAGTTGGGGAGGGGAGAACGACTAGGGTTCGATTTTTCCGCTTTACATTTTGGTGAACCCGATCTGATTATTCATGGTTAGATCTGAAAAATTTGCTTCCTTAATTACATTTCCATGTTTGATCTTTTGCAAATTTTAGAGGTTAATTGCATAAAAACCCTAAAATTTTCTTTTTGGTAATTAAGCTTGTGGAATGTTTAATTGTTAATGCTTGTTTCAGATCTACCCTTCTATTGCAAATTGTCAATTCATATTTGTGCTTTAATTCTGAAAATTAAGTGGTTAAATGTCAAAACCCTAATTTTTAAAACCTTCTTGATTCAACCTTTGACTGATAATTTCACTGATCAAAACACCTCCAAATCGGCTGTAACTTTGGATTCCGCAACAAAATCACAATATCTTTCATCCCTGAAAATTTGGAAAAAAGTTGCGAGGACCGTGTGCACCCTGAGCGCCATCGTCCCCGACATTTTTTCCAAAATTTCGGGAGATAGATCTTACTGTATTTTTCTGCTAAAATCCAGAATTTTGGCTGATTTTATCAATTTTAACACCTTCAAAATTAAAGTCAAAGTTGGTCTAGCGATTGCTTGGATTGAGGTTTCTAATCATTCAAAAATTGTTGAAATTGAAATTTGTATCAAAATTGTGTTTCTTACAGTCCTAAATCTGAAAAGTGTGTTAGCATTCATTCGAAATTTCAGTGCTTTATTCAAATTTTTGCAATTTGTGACTTTTGAAATTAAGTGTTTAATTGCAGCAACTTTGATTTCCGCTTTCAAATTCGAATTTTGCATGAAATCGAGTCAACTTTTAAATTTCAAAAACCTGCATTGCTTTCAGTATTCCCTCTAAAATCATAAAATTCAAAATTTCAGTTTCCCTCTCTTTTTCAAAATTCAAATTTTGCATTTTTTCAACAATCTTGGTAGGGTTCAATTTTGAGATTGCAACTTTAATTTGGCCTATCTACAGATCGTAAAATCACTCAATTTTTTCAGATTGGCTTTAAAATCATCATAACTTTCATCCTTGAAAATTTCGAAAAAAGTTGCGAGGACCGTGTGCACTCCGTTCGCCATGGTCCCTGACATTTTTTCCGAAATTTCGGGAGATTGTCCTGATTGCATTTAACAGCTTAAATCTAGGAGATTGGCTGATTTTATTGAAATTTGCTACCTCTAAAATTCAAAATCTTCTCTTTCTCTTTAGTGCATGAGTTTTACAACAATAAGTCCTACTTACACTATTCCCGTTAGACGAAGCCTTAGAATTAAGTCCTTCCAAGGTGTAATTATTGAGGAGATGGAACCTAATTTGAATGGCCTTTTTAACGAGGACATGGGTAATTCCTCTAATCCTCTTAATGATGAAGAAGCTCTCCATGAGGTTTCTGTAGAACAACTTTCGAAATTGGATAACCAATTTGATGATTTTCGACAATGGATGTCTCAAGAATACCCTGATAGTGAAGCTCTTTCATTAATTGAGGGTCTAAAACGTATGGTACAAAGTGATAAGAATGGAATTGATATTTTGCGTGGTATTGCACACATTGTGGATTCGAATGTGATGCCTATGAAGAGTTGTGCCGAAACTTTAGGTTATACACAACCTCCTACTCAAGTTAATCATTCTATTCCTTTGACAACTCCTATTGCTAGTATACCTACTTTTACATCAAACATAATGACTACTTCAATACAAGACATTCCACCTATGATCACCAGTCATGGGGGTAATCCCTCTTCTTCAATCAACCCTCTTCCTTCATTCAATCCAACTTCTTCATTCATTCCTTCAATGAGTGTTCCTATTATATCTCCACAAATAAACACCACGCAAGGAGGCAATTCATTTAATCATTCCATTCCTCCTTGTAGTATTCCTCCTTTCCAATCATCTCCTATGACTAACTATCATAGTGTCCCACCACCTTACTCTCAATCAATACCTTCTTTTAATAACATAATACCTCCATCACAATCTAACACGTCTAATATGAAGTCTTCGACTGAAGCGACCATTAACAATCTTGCACAAACTGTCTCTTCTTTACAGCAACAAATTGCCTCTATGAATCAATCTAAGTTTAGTGTGCCCACATTTGATGTTGCGAGCCCACTTTCTCTTGACATTGTTCGAGCTATTCCCCCTAAACATGTTGAAATTCCACATTTGGAGCTTTATAATGGTAAGGGTGATCCTCTAACACATGTTAAGACCTTTCAAACAATATGTACCGATTTTGCTTATGACTAAAGGTTGCTTGCAAAACTGTTTACTAGAACATTAAGAGATAAAGCCCTACAATGGTATTGCTCTTTGCCTTCTTATTCTATTACTTCTTTCGAACAACTTGCAAATTCTTTTATTCAACAATTTCAAAACAATATAAGTCCTAAAGTTACTTTGATTGATTTAATGCATTGTAAAAAAAGTGTTAAAGAAAAAGTGACTGATTTCATTGGTAGATATAAGCATTTGTATGCTCAAATTTCTTTTCCAGTACCTGACAATGATATTCAAAGAATATTTATTTCTAATTTACAAAAAGATATTTGAGAAAAACTTCTGTTTTCTGAGTTTACATCTTTCCAACAGTTGTGCGCAACTCTTCACAATTATCAACTGACTGTGAGTCAAATGGAACAAGCAAATCCTATGGCTCCGAGTGATAAGGGTGATAGTAGTCAACAACCATTTGGCAAGTTTAAACCGAACAGAGAGTCAATTAAATTCAATGAAAACATCATCAACAACAATGTGAATGCAGCATCAGGTGTGCCTCCTATTTCTAAGTTTTTCAAGAAAGAAAGAAAGTTTACTCCTTTGAATGAATCATTGCATAGTATTATGAATAAGTTATTGGAACAAAATGTGCTTACTCTTCCTCCTATAAGGCAAATAGATCCTGCAAAGATTAATTCACCCTATTTTGATAACAAATCTTTTTGTCAATTTCATCGTCATCTTGGGCATGATACTGAAAAATGTTTTGCTTTAAAGGGTAATGTAGTCACATAAGTCTGTCCATTTTAATTAAATGAATATTTCATATTTATTTGATTAAAAATCCACTAGCCATCAGTTAATTAAATTAATATTTAATTAATTTATCCCCAAACATTCTTCTATTAATTAAATAAATTATTCAATTTATTTCAATTAATTCATTAAACCAAATACAAATCAATTAAATAAATAAAATCAATTTATTTAATTAAATCCCCCTTTTCCTCTTTTAAATAAATTAAATAAAACATTTATTTAAATCATTATCCCCACCCCACTTGCATTTTCCTACAAATGCAACTTGCACATATTTTGAAATAAATGAATTTTTATTTTAAATAAAATCCTATTTTCCCTCACCCACCAAATCCACTTGCAAAATCTAATCCCCTTCTAGATTCTTCTAACCCCTTCCTAATTAGCCTAATCCATCCCCTAATTATTGTCACATTCATAAGCAAAAGGGAGTCACTTCTCAAATGGCCCAAAGTCTTGGATAACCATTGAAGGTTTTCAACCTTCAACCACCAAAAACCCCAAAGTCTTTGAAAACCATTAAAGGCTTCCAACTTTCAACCACTTAATTCCCAAAGTCTCCAATAACCATTAATGGTTAATTCAACCCTCCCACATGGTTAAAACATTTGTTTTGACTCAACCTCTACCCAACCCAAGGGTCTCATCAGGCCTTTAATGCTTTGACCATGATTATCTCTTAATCATTTGCACAAAGGTTTATCCTTGCATTAACTCCTAATTCAGTGGGTAAACCTAACTTAGACTTGACCCTTAGCCTTTAGATAACCATGAGGTCTTCTCAGGCCTTTAATGCCTCCAACCTCTTTTCTCAACCCAACCCTATGTTGACACTTGTCACCATGTCATTGGTGCCAATTGTGCACATGGATCCCCAACTTTCAAGCTTGACCCTTGATTAAACCTTTCAATCCTGGCCATCCATTGCTCCATTTTTCCTATAAATAGAGCCCATTCCTTCATAATCCAGATCCTAAAAACTTGTAAGCATTTAGACTATAGCCATTTTAGAGAGCATTTAGCATAGCATAACTAAATCTTGTCTTTTTGGTAAAATCAATCATTTTAGCATTAAAAATAGCTTTTCATTTCATGTTTGGAGCTATTCTACAAATCTCAATCCTCCATAAGCATCCATAGTGCAAAAAGCTGCTGAGAGCTACACTATTTTGGAACTTGGAGAGGAGAGGAACAAGGGAGAAAGGAGCTAATATCATGTTAAGAGATAGTTGGAGATATCTCATTGTCTTACTTCTTTAGTTAGATTCATTAGCATGTTTTTAGTGTCTCCTTTGGAATGCCTTCATGTTTTAGTTTTTGATTGACTAACTCTAACGTCTTGTGTGTTTTGTGTTGTTTGATCATAAACTAACATTGTGTCATTTAGGAGGGCATCATTTGGTGAACCTGACGTGAATCGAACACGCAACCTTCTGATCATTTTTTTTTGAAATTAACATTTTGCTTGTTGAAATTGCCACACAGGTCGCGCTTCGGCGCTATTGAACGCGTTTTAGCGCTGTTGCAACAATTTCTTTTAGCGCTATTGATCCTAAGATAGCGCTATTGAAAATGTTTCAGCGCTATTGGAAACATTCTAGCGCTATTGTCACAGTTTCAGCGCTATTGACACACTTCTAGCGCTTTTGTCTTCTCGGATTTTTCTCTTCTTTCAGCGCTACCGTTTAAATTAGCGCTTCTGATCACGCAGACTAGCGCTATTGTATGAATCAACTCTTCTACAAAAACACAGAATAGCGCTATTGCGACAGAGTGTCGCCCAAATTGACTTGTAACCAAAAAATCAGAATTTAGGCTTGTGGAAGCCCCCCCTTTGAGCATTGATTTTATTAACTTGTTTCTTTTCTTTGTGCAGGTTAACAACCCAACAAAAATCACAAAATTTTTTCATTTAAGTGCTTAAAAAGAACTTAAAAACACAAAAACAGTTTTTCATTGTTTTCTAGTTAGGCCTCATTTTCTTTGGTGCTTAAAATTAACAAACACAAAATTTGATTTCATTGCATCAATTGGGACCTAAAATTTACAAGCCACACTTCAATTTTTGGGCAAAAAAAAGAACAAACCACTTGTTTTTGATTTATTTTTTTGGCAAACAAATTTTCCTTCAAAGAAAAACGTGTTTTTCATTAAGTTGACCAGGATTTCCCAATTCTAGATTACAAAACACATTGCCTTTGAAGTTAAAAAGAACACCATGACTATTGGAGCAACATCTCCAAATAGTTAGATCATATTGCCATGATGGATTAAAAAGAACAAGTGAATTTTGTGTTTGGCACGCTTGTGCACAAAAGTCAGTCAAGTGGACCTACTTCTAACACACACTATCCTCTCCCTTGGCTCTCGTGGTCCTAGGTGCAAGAGAAAAGTGTTAGTAACACTCAAAATTTTATTTTTTAAGAGAGGCCTGCCAAGGGATCGATACTCTTGGGAACGACCTCGAGCAGTAAATCCTTCGAGCCGCTATAGAAATCAAGTGAGAGCGAAAGCTGTAGCCTTGGGTATAGTTGTTCCTACAGTGTAATTGGCCGAAAGGACAAATGGGCCCCACCACCAGTTACAAGGCTCTTAAGTGAGTCACTGCAGAATGAACTTATGTCCAAAGCCATCAAACATGACTAAACACCTTTAAGTAGTAGCCCACCTGTTCTATTGATTGAGGATATTTGAGGTATAATTTAGTGCAAGAGCATAGATGGTTTTGCTCCCAAGATACTCACCATACATATTTCCTTGAGTAGAAACATAGCTTTTTGAAAGGCCACTTGTGGCTTGATAAAAGTGGTGACTCCCCCATCATAGGGATCATCTATTTGTTATGCTCATGCAAGACTTAGTATATCACATCCTTACCTGCCACGGCGGGATTCATAAGGTATGTAGTACCAAAGTCGAAGAAATATCAAGATGTGGGCTAAATTTATCACAACTGGCCATTTGACCTTAGGGATAAAGAGTGTTTGAAGTGTGTTCGTTTTACAGACCTAGTGCGAATTGAGCCGACCTCAGGCTTTGGAAATACACCTTAAAATACATCTAAAGGAAGGGTCAAAAACAAGTCCAAGGATTGGGTTAATATAGACCCATACTCATTTGTGCCTTTTTAGGCAACATTCTTGTGTTTGTGTGCTTGCTTTGTTTTCTTGTCAAAGAAAAATCAGAAAAAATCAATCCCCAAAAAAAAAGTATTCATCCAACCAAACATCTGTCAAAACAACCAAAAACATCAAAAACAAGGTACAAACAACAAAGAGTCAAAATTTTATGACCATTCTTCACATCTTGCGAAAGAAGAAGTGTCATCAGACTATCAACTTGAAAAGAAGACCATTAAGCTCAAAGGCTTTGATCAAAAGGAGGAAATTCTTCTATATCAATCGACAAATCTTTGTCTCCCATAGAGTCTTTCTACATCGCATGCGTCTATACCTTCAAGGTAAAACAAACGAATTTGATTCAGAATCATTGAACCGCAGAGCTTTTATGCAATATAGAGCTCTAAGTTATCACAAAAACCAAGGAGGAAAGATTAATCCCAACTTCTTCCCAAACGTCTGTATCACATACAACACAGCTCGAGAAATACCACCAACACCCGAAAGGGAAGAGATAGAGTTTGTCCCGTTTGTAACACAAAGTTTTTATTGAAGTTGAAAACATTTTCATCCATCATCTCACTCATACATCATCATTTCATCATCAATCCATCCCAAAACTCTCAAAACATTAAGAGGTTCTTGTCCCAAGATTCCTTTTTAGATATTGCTTGAAATCAAACACATCACATCACTTTTTAGATTGTTTCTACATCTAGGATAAGCTCATCCTAAGAGACACATCTACGCAGGTTAAAACTAGTTCATGAGTGAATCCTCTCATTGCTAGGTAGTCAAAATCTGTAACACATCTCAGATTTCTCTACACCTTATCACATCAAATCTTATCAAAACAAACAAGCAATTCAAAGAAGGAATTTCGGTTACATTTACCTTAAAGTGCTAGAGATCCCCATACAACGCAAATCACCAATCATCAATCTTTCATTTCATCACCAACTCATCATCATCTTCAATCAACTTCAACACAAACTTGCAAACAAAATGGCTCAAACCCGATCACGATCAAGGCAACGGGAAATAGAAATTGAGGAAGAAGAGGACAACCTCAATGAATTTCAAGAAGCACTTGGAGGAAATGTGAATGACGAAAACCCAAGTACTCCCACTCCTTCAACAATCGAAAGGGTTCAACATAACCCTCATTTTAACAGATTATTTGATGAAATACTAAGGAGCAATGCGGATGCTCACTTTTTAAGACTCACTCAAGAAGGAGCCAAACTCCCCTCTGACTTTGATCTTGCCCAATTAAGACAAGCATCAGAAAGACAAAGTCGCCATGAGGAGGAAAGAGGTAGAAATCACATCAGATATAACATCCCTCGAGGTAACCCACCACCTCCTCCTCCAAATGAAATGGAGATGTTGCGGCAACAAGTCGAGAATCTCGCCCAACAACTTCATAGTGGTGTTAAGACCAATCAATTCTCACTTAACGACATCTGTCCCTATCCGTTTGATAGGAATCTTTATATGCCACCCTTTCCACGCGGGTTCGAAACACCAAAATTAAAAAAATATAGAGGAAAGGGAGATCCCCGCGATCATGTCCGAGAATTTCATTCCACTTGTCTCGAAGTCGCATATGAAGACACATACTTAATGCGCCTTTTTCCCCAAAGCTTGGGAGGAACAACCACATCATGGTTTTCCCGACTACCAGGGGGCATAAGAACATTTGAGGAACTCATCCAGAAGTTCCTATCTCATTACTCTTATAACATTGAACGCGACATCACCATGGCTGATCTATGCAACACCAAACAAAAACCAGGTGAATTATTCTCAGTATTCCTGCAACGATGGTGCCAAATATCTAGCAGACGTTCTCTTCAGTTACCTGAACGAGAACTAGTGGAAATTTTCATTTCCAACTTAAACGAAGAAATGGAATTTCACCTGGATGTCAAAGATACAGATTCTTTTAACGATATGATCACCAAGGGTTTAAAATGTGAAAGGGCACTCATCAAGAAAGGACTCATCAAAATCTTTAATGAACCAAAAGATGGTCCTCGCCCGCGCTTCAATAGCGATAAACCAAACTTCTGGAACAAGAATAAGAATATCATCAACGATGGAGTTGTGGATGCTCAGACTGTCCAAAATGCACAACCTGTGGTTCGGTTTGCAGGACAAAATCCTCCACCTCAAAATAACACAAATGTTCCTCTTAATCAAGGTCGCATCACATCTCATGATGAACCAAGACCTCGTCCACAAAAACAAAAACGCACATACACTCCCTTAAGGGAACCCATTGAAACAGTGATGCGACAACTCATTTCTCAGAATTTGATCACTTTACCTAAGTTATCAAATTATGAGCCTCAAGTCAAACCGGCATGGTGGAGAGATACTGAACATTGTGAGTTCCATCAAGGAAGAGGACACAAGACAAGTAATTGTCACCGATTGAAAGATCTCATTCAGGATCTTATTGATCGAGGAGAAATTGAAATTGAAGGGCATGACCCAAAAACAACCAATAATGATCATCAGATGTTCAAGAATCCACTTCCATCACAAGATCAAAGGGGTCCTTCCACTTCCCGACGAGGCACTGATACCACTGATTATACGCAGGCTGCGTATAACTACACTGTAAATCATCTGTATGATGCCAGTGAACAAATTGCAACCATAACCTTCAAAAATCCCAACTCCAATTGCAATGTTGTTACGCGTCGTGGCAAAGTTACCATAAAGGCAGCTCCACAAGGCATCACCTCCATCCCAAAGCAGTACAATCTTGTGGAACAATTAGACAAAACGCCTGCGCTTATATCCATTTTAGAGCTAGATAATGGAGCAGGCCTAAACATCTGTACACTACAGTTGGTCACAGCATTGGGATATGCAATAGAATCAGTGGATCCTCGCAAGAAGATCGCCATCAAGGCCTATGATGATGCAGAGCGTTCATCCAAAGGAGTTGTGGTACTACCAATCCGAGTAGGCCCTGTGGTAAAGCATATCATTTGTCAGGTTCTGGACCTTCCTCTGCCATATAATCTATTATTAGGGAGACCTTGGATACATGCCATGCAAGCCGTTCCATCTACCTACCATCAATGTATCAAGTTCCCACATAATGGTGCAGAGGTCACAATCCTGGGCGATGCAAATCCCTTTGCATTTTGCCATAATATCAGCCATCAACTGGAAATTATAGTTCCTAATAATAGAGAAGCCATTTCCTCCACATCATATGTAAATCCCGCCTCTCTTGCCAGTTCAAACACCCTTATACCCAAGCAAGAAAAGCTTAAGATGAAAGTCGCAGAGGAAGGTCCTGGAGAATACAACTTGAGTCAGCTCTTTTGTGTGGGACAAATGCCCACTTCTCCTAGAACACATGGTAAACCACAGCAGTTACTCCAGCAACCACTAATCACGCCTGCATGTGCCTTGACGCCTTTCATCCTTGGAAAGAGTCAAGAGGAAGAGACACAAGATGAGGACCTAGCGGAATGGATCTATAAAGATCCCATCACCACTGATAAACCGCGAGTTACACTTCCTACAGAACAGTATGGCAAAGGCCTCCTCATTATGCAAAGAATGGGATATGATGGTCAGAGTGCTTTGGGATACTGCAAACAAGGACGACATGAACCTCTGCTACCAGAATTCAAGCCCAAAGGTAATACAGGCCTAGGCTTTGAAAAAGAAGTCCTTCCTAAACTCAGATTCAAAGGAAAACCCAGCAAACCATTTTGCCCACCTACTGCAAAGAGGACACCTTTCATAATCAAAGCACCGTCAAACATTATCCCCACTGCCCCATCGAGGCTTACAACCCCACCGCAACCGTCATCAATATCATTCATCCCACCAAATGAACCAGTAATCCTATCAGCAACACCATTTGTAGCAGCAACTATATTGGAACCCGCAGCAGCATCTATGGCACCAGCCATTCCAATAGAAGTCACTAAATCAACACTGCTGATACTTCCAGTGACAAATCCATTAAACCCCATCACGATTCCTGCAGCACCGATCACTACAAAGATACATAAACCAATCACACCTGCCGTGTTTAACTCCAAAGACATCCCCGTATGGTATAGCAATCGGATGCTGGAAAGTGATTTAGAGACCGACTCACACGAGTGGGAATTTGATTCTGTACAGCTTAATACTTCAGATGAGGAAGACACATCACCACCTCCACCATGCAAAGACATCCCTATTTACGGAGAAGCATAGATAAAGACCACTTGGGTTCCTGAGCTGGAAACATCTTCCACAGACCCTACGTCTCATCCTACGCCTGATTCTGACAGGGAGAGTACCATCAACGACCTTCACCACACTGTCTTAACCCTCACTAATACATCTCCCACACTTAATCTAATCGATGAAGTAATGCCCATTATCCACCCTGAACTCATCGAATGGAACCAATCAAATCCTCCATGTCTTGACCTCTTCCAAAACGATGAGGCTATCATTGACTTTTTGGAATTACGGGATAATCTACCAAGCGGGGATCACAAAGCTGGATTCGCCATTGAACTTAATAGCGCAGCATACTTTGGGGCGGATGCCAAACCTTTCAGCTGCAAAAATATAACAATAAAACATGGATCTTCCAGTGAAAACCACACTGTGGCACTGTTTGATCCCACAAAAGTAAAAAGAAAGAGCGTATCCAACAGTGAAAACCTCTCTGAGGCGCCTAAGGATGAAGGGTTTGACATTCTCCCTGCTAGTACACAACAGGAACGATCCATGATTCTTATCGAGGAAACCAATGAATACAATGTGGGGACTCCTGAAAATCCTCATATCATACATCTGGCATCTCTTCTCACTCCAGAGGAACAACCTAAATTTATAGAGTTCTTCCAGAAGCGTCAGATCAACTTTGCATGGTCATATGCAGACATGCCTAGGCTTGATCCTGATTTAGTCATGCATCACCTCACCATAGCAGAAGGAGCCAAACCTGTCAAGCAGAAGCTTCGTAAGATGCATCCTCAGATTGCAGTGCTAGTCAAAACAGAACTCAAGAAACTCCTAGATGTTGGTTTCATTAGGCCAATTGATTATGCAGAATGGATCTCCAATATTGTGCCTGTCGGCAAACCAAAAGGGGGCATCCGCATTTGTACAGACTTCAGAGATCTGAATAAGGCATGTCCTAAGGATGACTTTCCCCTACCAAATATTGACATCATAGTGGATCTAACAGCAGGACATGCCATGCTTTCACTCATGGATGGCTTTTCAGGATACAATCAAATAAAGATCGCACCAGAGGACCAACATAAGACAGCCTTTACATGTCCATGGGGCACATACTGCTGGAATGTAATGCCTTTTGGTCTAAAGAATGCAGGAGCGACCTATCAAAGAGCAATGACCACCATCTTCCATGACATGATGCATACCATGATGGAAGCTTATGTTGATGACTTACTAACAAAATCACTCACTAGAGAAGGGCATCTCCACATCTTAGATAAAATCTTTGATAGACTAGAACAATACCATGTTCGACTCAACCCAAAGAAATGTGTCTTTGGAGTAACCTCCGGGAAGCTTCCAGGATACATTGTCTCAAGCAAAGGTATTGAGGTCGACCCAGCAAAGGTAAAAGCAATCATGGACATGCCACCTCCAAAGAATATCAGTCAGCTAAGGACACTACAAGGATGGCTTCAATCCATCCGAAGATTCATTGCACAATTGGCTGATAAGTGTCACCTATTCACACACCTGCTACACAAGAACATCCGCTTTTAGTGGGATGACAGATGCCAGCAAGTATTTCAGACGCTTAAAGACTATCTCATGAATCCACCATTGCTGATGCCACCAGATCCAAGTAGACCGTTGTTACTTTATATCTCAGCGACAAGTACAGCATTAGGTGTACTACTGGCACAACATAATGCAGAAGGCAAAGAATGTGCTATATACTACATCTCTCGTACACTGGTTGGCTATGAACTCAATTACACACCTATTGAGCGAGCTTGCCTAGCAGTAATCTTGGCAGCCACTAAATTGCGGCACTATCTATTAACACACAAGGTACAACTCATCGCAAAGATTGATCCACTCAAGTACTTACTCAGCAAAGCAGCATTGACAGGTCGCTTGGCCAAATGGGTGATGATTCTAAGTGAATTTGACATTGAGTATGTGGACCGTAAGGCTATCAAAGGGCAAGTTATTGCAGATCAGTTGGCCGATGCACCACTCATAGGTGATCATCCTCTCATTTCCAATTTTCCAGATGAAGAGATATTCATGATCACAGAAGCACAGCCATGGAAACTATATTTTGATGGTTCATACACTAGGCATGGCTCGGGGGCAGGCATTCTGTTTATCACACCTCAAGGTGATAGCATCCCGAAGTCTTACAGGCTCACATTTCCATGCACAAACAACATAGCAGAGTATGAGGCTTTGATCACAGGACTCAGGCTAGCCATACAATGGAAATTAAAACAACTACAAGTATATGGCGACTCCCAACTGGTCATTCGACAAGCAACAGATGAGTATCAGACCAAGGATGATAAACTCATGCCATACAAACAAATGGTGGACAGTCTAAAGACATCATTCACTACTATCACTTTTGAGCAGATACCAAGAGATCAGAATCGAGCTGCTGACGCCATGGCTACCATCGCATCTCTACTAGATCTTCCACAGAATTCAACACGCTACGAGTTCTTGGTAGAACAGCTTTGGATTCCTGCTTATGATATCCCCGAATCCAAAATGATATGTCGCCTTGTTGGTTCCGAATCCCCATGGTACGGTGAGTTCTACACCTATCTCCGTGATCACACCCTTCCTCCCAACCAATCAAATAACCAACGTAAAACCTTCATTCGCCAAACTGCTCGATATACCATTATTGTCGAAACCCTATACCGACGTAGTCTTGATGGTACTCTCCTTCGATGTCTGGAACAAGATGAGATAACAAAGGTTTTGGGAGAGGTACATGAAGGAATTTGCGGGACTCACTCAAGTGGTCCATCACTAGCCAAGAAGATCATGCGAGATGGATACTATTGGCCATCTATGGAAAAGGATTCCTACTACTTTGTCAGGAAATGCAAGAAATGTCAAATTCATGGTGACCTGATACATGCACCTGCACAAGAACTGCAACCAATCACAACACCATGGCCTTTTTGTCAATGGGGCCTTGACCTTGTGGGTAAGATTCATCCATCTTCCTCCAACGGCCATAAATTCATTATTACCGCCACCGAATATTTCACCAAGTGGATCGAAGCTGTTCCACTTACCCAAGTCACTGGCAAGCAGATCGCCTCATTCATCCTCAACTACATCATCTGTCGGTATGGTGTGCCCATGTCCATCATCACAGATAATGGTCTTCCTTTCAAAAATCAGGATGTCCGTGAGCTTTGTGAGAAATTTCATATCCAACACCGCTTTTCCACTCCCTATTACCCACAAGGTAATGGTCAGGCCGAAGCATCTAATAAAAACATATTGAGAATCCTAAAGAAGACAGTCAATGATGCCAGTCGTGATTGGCATGTTCAATTGAATCCAGCATTATGGGCATATCGAACTAGTATTCAAACCCCTACAGGTGCAACTCCTTATTCATTGGTCTATGGTGCTGAAGCTATCTTACCCATTGAGGTTGAGATACCATCCTTACGGGTGTCATTGCACAATCTCATCGATGATGAAGCATACAGAGTCTCACGTCTTCAGGACTTAGAGTTACTTGATGAGAAGCGACAAGCTGCATACAATCACCTCAAAGCCTATCAGCAGCGCATGAGTAGAAGCTACAATCATCGAGTTAGACCTCGTACATTTGAGGTAGGTGATCTTGTTCTTCGAGAAAATCCTCGCAACCAACCAAACAGAGAACATCAAGGCAAGTTTGAATCAAACTGGTTGGGCCCATATGTTGTCACTGCTGTATTCGGGTCCGGAGCATATCAGTTGGCTACATCAGATGGAGAACCACTCGCAGATCCAATCAATAGCATGCACCTCAAACGGTTTTATACCTAAGGTGTACAGAGCATCAGGCTCCCCTACATATCAGAAAAATACCAAAAACATTCAGAAAATGTCCTGAAGAAAATACAAAAACATTCAAAAAAGTAAAGAAAAATCATGCATCCAAACGGTGAACAAACACTCCGGTGGCACCTTGGGTAAGTACGATGGTGAAAACCTGGCAAACAGGCGCCACTCGTAAAGGCAATGGCTCCAGTATCTTTCAGGCTCGTTGCGATCACATTCATGCACACATACATCCATCCATCCCAACCATGGCTTGTTATTTGATCTACAATTAAGAAAGTACTCCATGCGTCTAGCATCCCACCTTTTCATAGTCAGGTCTACAAACTGGGGGCAATACCCTTACCCTAGTGATGGAAGTGGATTCTACATTGTCTTATATATCATTATGCTCTTCATTTAGGCAATCATCAGAAAATATCAAAAACATTCAAAAATGACTCTCAAAATAACAAAAACATTCAAAATTGTTTCACAAAATCCAAAAAACATCAGAAAACCCATCAAAAATCACACAAAAACATGGCAACACCTTGTACATATTTATCCGATCAGATACAAAAACAACTACTCACACACTGACCATTTACCAATCAAACCAACACAATCGACTTCAACAATCCAAACCTGTCTTTAAACAAGGATGCATCCTTCCTTACCAAAACAAAGACAAGATGACATTTTCTTTGACACAAAAATTCTGTTAGGCTATCAAATACTTGGTTGATTTGTGAGTACAATCGTTCGTTTATCTGTATCAGGATCTTGTAGCATTATTTTGTATCGTTTGTGCATTATTTCCGATGAAGTTCTAGGGCATGTACTAATGGTGTCTACGTGGGAAGTTCACCAAGCTACGTGATCTTATGCAAAATGCAGTCATAGATCACTACGGCTTGCTGACTACAGCGTATACCTCGACCATATGAGCATGAACCATTACCAAGGATCCTTATTCTTTATTCTTTATGTATATATACTGTTTGTTTGCAGAAACAATGCTCATCCATTGATTCCTCTTCCTCCAAATTGGATAAAGGTTTTATTTTCTTAGTACGGTATGTACTTGTCTCAGGATCTGATTAGCCTAAGATCAAGGAGGATGATCCAACTCATGCACAAAAGGAGATAATCCTTGTCTGTTCCGCAATCAATACTCTGGTCGACTTGACCCTTATATCACGTTGTTTGTATTAACTTGCTATATTAAAATCCATGAAAGAAATACTCAGGTCATCTTGAATCATTGTGTCAAGATGCTTGTATTTTCTTCCAACATTTTAAAGCTCAATGATGAAAATAGAGCACTATGGATCGTCATTTCACCTCATCTGTTTCTATCTTGCATTCTGTTGCATCTCACCCATCCATTCATTCATTCATATGTAGGCTTTCACATGAATGACTAATAAAAGTTGGTCTTGGATACAAATCATGACCGAATACTCTGATACATCATTAATGCATCATGCAAAGTCTTAAAAACCTTGCATTCCTCATGGTCATATCATCATTGCATTTAGGTGCATCTTGCATTGCGACCATTCATGTCATTTTTAAACTTAAACATTGCATATAGTTCATTATTGACATTAGTTTTCATTAACAAAATCATTTTCATCATTGCATCAATCATAAATAATTAGATTCATTCATGGGATCAAATTGTCTTTGGTTGTTTTAAATCATTTACTAAGCATTTCATCCAGTGTAAATTATCTATTATTATTTTATTAAAAACTTTTCATCATTTATCATTTGCATTCATTTCTTTCTAGTTAAAAGATGCATTCATTCATTACTAAGTATCTTATTATGCTCATTTTAGGATTCATTTCACATTGCATTCATTATCCTCTTTTTAATTGTATTAAGGTACAGTTATTACAAATATTAGTTATAGTATCATCCCACTTTCATATTTAATGCATTTTAGATTCATAAGACCATTTGTTTACAAAACATTGCTTCATACCATCTCATATATCCATTTTACGTATGCATTCATTTAAAACACATTATCATATAAACACTTGTACTTTACATTTGTTTATCCGTATGCATTCATTCTACACATTATCATATAAACATTTGTACTTTACATTTGTTTATCCATCTGCATTCATTTAGGCATCATCATATAAACATTTGTACTTTACATTTTGTTTCTCCATATTACATTCATCTAAAACACATCTAGATGCATATTCATACATAACATCATTCATTCAAACATCGTCACATAAATCATCTCATCATTACATTGCAATAGGAAACATCAAAAATCCTGTTCATGCATCAAGCATAAGCATATATCCTCATCATGGCATTCCATACATAAAGCATTACATCACAAATCAAATACATCATACACATATAAACCTGCATTCATATGTCAGTATACAACATCATAAATCATCATAAAAACATGCATAAAAGAAACATCTCATCAAATGCATACATGTACACATATACCTCTAAGCAATAAATCATCATCATGCATAAACATCCATCCATAATCACATGCATAATCATGGGATCTCCTCATATATATCAACTCATATATCAGAGTACAATGAAGTCTACAAAATCGGCTGTCAAGAGCCATCCAAGATACAGTCCAAAAATAGACAATGATACAATACATGTATGCAAAAATGCTCTCTCAAATGCCACTCTGGCTAGATGCTATACCAGCACCACCCCTACCTGCTCCACCACTGGTACCCGCACCACCTGATCCATCTCTCTGTGGAGGCCTCATCGAACCCCCACTCCCTCCTGCATCTCCTGATCTATCCCGCCTCAAAGGACCCATCACTCCCCCACTGCTCTGCATCCTCTGTGACCGCTCGGATCTCGTCTGCCGCATCTGGGTATAACTGAGAGCTCGCTGACTGAGTGGCACCACCTGCTCATATAAACCTCGCCAGTACTCTATCTTAGCCTATGCTCGCCCAAACTGCCTCATAATCTCCCCTGTAGGACCCTGTGCTCCTACTCCCGCTTGGACTCTCTCTTGCAGCTTCGCCAATCTCTCCACCGTAGTATCTCTCTCCCGCAGCACCACTGTTAGCTCCGACTCACGTGCAAATAGCTGCACATCCCTAGCTGCTACCTCCGCCTCTAATCTCTCCACCCGGGTCTGCAAATAACCTATCATATGCTCCCGCAGATCCCCAGTAGCTCCCTCCCCCATATCCATGGCTGCTGCACCTGTATCACCCCCACCACTAGGTCCCTCCTCTGCACCTGTATCCATCGGGATCTCTCTCTCCATCCCCCTCCCACTCAGCTGCACTCCTCCCTGCATCAAAGGTCCCTGTGATATCTGTAGAGGTAGTCCACCTCTCCCTCTCCGCTGCCTCGGCATCCCCAAACCTCCTCCACCTCCTCCACCACCTCCTCCTCCTCCTCCATCTCCTCCTCCTCGACCTCCTGCTCTCTGACCTCGTCCTCGTCCTCTCTCATCCTCAAATGCTGGGATCGGCTCAGCTGGGTCTGATATCCGCAGGATCGGGTGCGCCGCCTGATACTGTGTATACTCTGCTGTCACACCTGCATCCACGACCCGTGGTCGTAAGTCCCATGGCCTCGCCTGCAGTGTCCGAAACTCTGCTAGTGCCTGATCATACGGTAGCACTGGACCCCATGCATACTGCTCTCGGATCACTCGTGCATACTCCCCTGATCCGGTAGGCAGTCCCTGCTGCCGTCCAAACTGCCTCATCACCCGTCCTGACACTTGTCTCTCCACATGATAAGAGGTCCTCCCAATGAGGAATCGGGTCATGAAGCAATACGGTAGTGCCTCTGCATCATCCTCCCATGGCTCACACTCTAAGTATGGCCACCAGATCACTGCATCTAGGTCATCCAATGCCTGCCGCCACCACTCTAACTTCCCCAAGTGGGGCTGACTCATCATGCCACTATACATAAACATGTATGGCTGGTCCACGGCTCGAAATCTGAGACTCACCGGTCGAGTCACTGGTAGGTGCTCCCATGCCCACACATGCAGCAGCGTCATGCCCACTGCTAGCGACCCCCGCCCTCTGTACACTACCTCGTGTAACTCCTGATACATGTGCGCTAACACGCATGGCCCCCAGGCATATCGGGTCCCCTCAGTCACCATCATCTCTATCACCTGTCCCCATCCCACCGCCAATCCATGTGACCGCCTGTCAGGACACAGAAGTCCTCCGACGATCCCTGACAATAGTGCTGGAAGGGGCTCATATAGTGCCGCTATATCCTCCCATGCGATCGAGCCATCATCGATGTATACATCCTCATCAAATATCCGCTGACAAGACACCGTCCCCCAGGATCTATCATATGTCACTAGCTGCCCCCGAATCGGAATCCGAAGGATACGCCACAGTCCTCTAAAGTCACCGTCATCTCTCCCTGAGCTAGATGGAACGTGCACGTCTCACTGTGCCATCGCTCTGCCAATGCTGTGATCAGGCCGTGATTCATCCGAATCACGGGCATATGCATTACCTCGTAGAGGCCAGTAGCTGCAATACAGTCTATCTCTATATGTGTCAACCGATCTCGCAATCCTTGTGTCGCGGGGTGGCGCTCGCGTAACTGCAACACGCGCAGATCCTCCTGCACATAGACATTCATCCAACCACCATCAGTTGTTTTGTTATCAAACTTTCTTAAGTTTAAACCTAGACTATCATCAGATACTTTGATCAAGTATCTTCGGGTCTCAATAGGTAAGCAATCATGGCCGCCTAGACTTCAACAGGCATTTATCCTAACAAATGACCTAAGTCTCATCGGGCTGCTATGGTTCAAAACAACTCCCACTTCACCTCGCCATCCATCAATCGTTAGGCATCAAGAGATTTATTTTGTCCAAAATTGGGGCATCTCGTTATACTAAGGCAAAAGCGCTATTTTATATACAATAGCGCTAAATATACATAATAGCGCTACAACCACCTTAATAGCGCTCAAACTAGACTACAATAGCGCTAAAAAACCAAAAGCGCTACATCCGCTATACAATAGCGCTATTACGGGTCCGTAGCGCTCAATTAACCCTACTATAGCACTAATTTGTCAAAAGCGCTCAAACTTGTATCCACTAGCGCTAATTCATTCAAAAGTGCTCAAACTAGCCTCCAATAGCGCTATTGCGGTACAATAGTGCTAATTCATGGAACAAAAGCGTTAAAACCATTGTTCCAGCGCTTTTGCTCCGACTTGACTTTGACTTAGCTAAAAACATATTAAAAATGCCTGAAAAGTGAGTTTTCGAATTTGCGTACCACTGGTCCGTAGTCGGCTGGGCGCTGGAACCATCGCACTCGCTCAAATCGGTGCTCGGTGATCGGAAACGGCATCGTAGCTCCTCCTTGCTCCTCCAAATGTCGCTATCAGAGCTCTCATTTTCAACTAGTCGCGGTCACAAATGATCCTATCTTCACCCCTTTCACCCCATTTATACCCCCTGCCGTCACCGTAACTTCACCCCGCTCATCACCGTGGTCCCCGTGAACTTCCTGAGCCCCCCATTTCTCCATGTTTCCCCCAATTTCTTGTATTTTTCCCCAGTATACCTAACTTCTTCTCTTCTACCACCCTGCCAATTTTCATTCTTTTTCGAGAGATCGCCCGATTTTTCGAAATTTTTCGGCCTATCTCTCGAGGGGGCATACCACCCATTAAATTTACATTTTATGGGGCATTTCTTCACACCTATTTTTCTTTCTTTGAAACGACGCGATAAACCGCACCGTCTCAAAGAGGGGCAAATGTAGTCACATAAATCTGTCCATTTTAATTAAATGAATATTTCGTATTTATTTGATTAAAAATCCACTAGCCATCAGTTAATTAAATTAATATTTAATTAATTTATCCCCAAACATTCTTCTATTAATTAAATAAATTATTCAATTTATTTCAATTAATTCATTAAACCAAATACAAATCAATTAAATAAATAAAATCAATTTATTTAATTAAATCCCCCTTTTCCTCTTTTAAATAAATTAAATAAAACATTTATTTAAATCATTATCCCCACCCCACTTGCATTTTCCTACAAATGCAACTTGCACATATTTTGAAATAAATGAATTTTTATTTTAAATAAAATCCTATTTTCCCTCACCCACCAAATCCACTTGCAAAATCTAATCCCCTTCTAGATTCTTCTAACCCCTTCCTAATTAGCCTAATCCATCCCCTAATTATTGTCACATTCATAAGCAAAAGGGAGTCACTTCTCAAATGGCCCAAAGTCTTGGATAACCATTGAAGGTTTTCAACCTTCAACCACCAAAAACCCCAAAGTCTTTGAAAACCATTAAAGGCTTCCAACTTTCAACCACTTAATTCCCAAAGTCTCCAATAACCATTAATGGTTAATTCAACCCTCCCACATGGTTAAAACATTTGTTTTGACTCAACCTCTACCCAACCCAAGGGTCTCATCAGGCCTTTAATGCTTTGACCATGATTATCTCTTAATCATTTGCACAAAGGTTTATCCTTGCATTAACTCCTAATTCAGTGGGTAAACCTAACTTAGACTTGACCCTTAGCCTTTAGATAACCATGAGGTCTTCTCAGGCCTTTAATGCCTCCAACCTCTTTTCTCAACCCAACCCTATGTTGACACTTGTCACCATGTCATTGGTGCCAATTGTGCACATGGATCCCCAACTTTCAAGCTTGACCCTTGATTAAACCTTTCAATCATGGCCATCCATTGCTCCATTTTTCCTATAAATAGAGCCCATTCCTTCATAATCCAGATCCTGAAAACTTGTAAGCATTTAGACTATAGCCATTTTAGAGAGCATTTAGCATAGCATAACTAAATCTTGTCTTTTTGGTAAAATCAATCATTTTAGCATTAAAAATAGTTTTTCATTTCATGTTTGGAGCTATTCTACAAATCTCAATCCTCCATAAGCATCCATAGTGCAAAAAGCTGCTGAGAGCTACACTATTTTGGAACTTGGAGAGGAGAGGAACAAGGGAGAAAGGAGCTAATATCATGTTAAGAGATAGTTGGAGATATTTCATTGTCTTACTTCTTTAGTTAGATTCATTAGCATGTTTTTAGTGTCTCCTTTGGAATGCCTTCATGTTTTAGTTTTTGATTGACTAACTCTAACGTCTTGTGTGTTTTGTGTTGTTTGATCATAAACTAACATTGTGTCATTTAGGAGGGCATCAGGTAAAATTCAAGATTTGATTGATAATAATACTATCTCTGTTTCTGGTGTGAATGATAAAGGCAACAAATCTGTAGCTCCTCCTAACCAAAATCTTCAGATTTTTACTGATCCATTGCCTTCTCATACCTCTAATGCGATTGATACTACTGATTCCTCTGTCTCACCTGATGATCTTGTGTCTATGACTCCTAATGTGATTAACTTTATGGAGCAGCAGAAAATCCCTAAAGAACCTTCCATCACATTTGATTCCAGTGAAACTATCAGGGCACCTGATGGTCCTTTATATATAGTTGCAAAAGTCAAGAATACACCATGCCGTGGAGTGCTTATTGATCCTTCTTGCATGATTAATGTCATTACTGAAGAATTCCTTTTTACTTTGCAATTGAATCAAGTGATCTATGACGAAACAAATGTGGTTGTGAAACTATTTGATGCATTTTCTTCTCCTGCAATTGGTTCTATTACATTACCTATTGAGGTCCATAACAAATCCCTTGATGTGGACTTTGCTATTATTCCATCATCCGAACAATTTCGTGTGAAGCTAGGCTATCCTTGGCTATCTTCCATGAAAGCTATTGCTTCTCCTATTCACAAGTGCTTGAAATTTCCCCATAATGGTGAAGTTGTTACTGTCAATCATAGTCTCTTTAAACCAGCTGAAAGAACTTCTAGCATTCCTATTGATTACTTTTGGCCTAAACAATTCCAATCTCTTCCTCCGCGAAGTGATCATCTTTTCAAATCTTATCAAAAGTGGAAAAAAGATATGATCCTATCTCTAAGTGAACCTAGAACACCCAAACTTGACATTCCTATCGTTCTTGAGAAGGAAGTTCTTCCTTTGAAAGATAAAACTAATGTCTTCCCTCAAGAAGATTCCCAACCCATTCCTATGAATGTGACTATGTCTATATCTAATAAACTTCCTAAAAGTAGACCTATACCTCCTCGTCATGATGGACTTGGTCTCCTTCCTAAACCAAATATTCCTCCCTTATATGGAGCAGTTCCTCCTCCTTCCTCTTATGGAGAGAAGAGACCTTCCTCTTCTCCTATTATTCAACCTAAGAGACCACAACCTAAACACCCAAGTGAAAAGGATGAGAACATTCCTCCTCCTCAATCTTCGCAACTTCCTACTAAGACTAGACGGAATAGTTCTGCACATGAACGCCGACGAAAGTGTCGTCTTAGAGCTCAGGCAGCTGCTTCTCAAACTTTACAATCCCCAAAAACACCTTCAGCCAATATTATTCCATTTTCTCCTCAACCGACGATTGAGCCGAAATCTCCTAAACATAAGATGCATGATGGTCTTGATCCTGTGCGAGTTAAAGATCCTATTTTTATAAATCTTGATGATGATATAGATGAAAATGTTATTCATGATGAAAATGTTACTCCTATTCATTCTGATAGTGAGTATGTATATGTTGATGTTGATAACCATCTATCTAACGAATTTTCTAAAGCACTTATCCTAGCTCCTAGACAAGAACAACATGGCTCGGAACATGAACATAGCCCTTGTTTGGATCTTGTGATAGCTCTATCTGCTGTGTTGGATGTTCCTCCTCTAGCATGTTTCCTACCTTCTCGAAATATTGATCAGCAAGATCGGGGGGTAGATGACGTGCTAGACTAGTTCATTAGCATAGCAGACTCTCTCCTCCTCTCTTTTGTTACTTCTCCTATGTGTTATTCTCATTCTTCTATTTGTTGTCCTTAGTGTTGTCTACTTGAGGACGATGCAAAACATTGAGATCTCTTTTGGTCTCTCTCATGTTGACTCAAAAGACACATGTGTTCCCTTCTTCTAGGTGACCTTCCTTGATTGGGGAATGAAGAACAATTATGCATACATACATATGATATACATGAATCATCATACAGCATACTGACCCCGAGGAAAGTGAAGTCACCTTGTGCTTTGTGTTTTGTGTCTATTATCCTTGGGCTTATCTCACACTTGGGGGCTAAATCCTTGTGATAACATGCTCCTTTCCTTTCTCATTTCTTATATGTATCACTACCTTAAAGCAATCACCCCCGGTGAGGCATGTGTGATCGCTTTAACGTAGGGGGGCATACATCCCATTCATATCTTTTCAAGATACTTGAAAATTTCTTGACAAATTTAGCTTTGCCTTGAAAATTTTTGATATCTTTCTTGCATGACTCATAGTGAGGGAACCTTACTACTGACAGTCATGGTTCTCCCTTGTGATCTTCCCTTTTACTTTGTCAATTGGAGTCGTAAGATCCTTAGTCCACTGGGGGCTTGGTGTATCTTGCCTCCTTGACATGGTGAAAGTTTTTCAATGTTGTTTCCTTGTACTTTACCAGAAGTATGAGCGTACGCTTATACTCCCGCTAAAGTGGGGGCTAAATGTAGCGTCCTAAAATTGCGACACTTGCAATTTCGACTGCATTTGGGTCTTCACGATGGTGATGCAACACGGAACCTGAATGGAGACCCCGAAACTTGTTCATGACACCAAAAACTGCATTTCTCAGCACCCTGGCCTGATCCTCCTTGCACCCTGCTGTCCCGGAAGGTGGGACCATGGCGCCCAGCGCCCTATTTTTGGGCTTGGTCTCTTATGGGGCTTTGGGTCTTTAAGTTTGCAAATTGGAAAATAATATTTCCTGGTCAGCCTAAGGTCGGGAAAATCAGTCTATCAGCCCTAATTGACAAGTATATAAACTACATTTCCTCTCCCATTTTGGGAGATGGAAAAAAGGCAGAAACGATATTCAAGCATTCAAGCATTCAAGCATTCAAGCATTCCTTCAAGCAATTGATCATTCTAAGTCTCCATTCAAGGCTAAGTGTTGCATTCAAGACAAGGATTCAACCATTGAAGAGGAGATCACTTACAACACATTACATACTACATACATTACACCTTCGCATGTAAGAATACAAACATTCTTACAACAAGGTAGCAGTACTTGTTTACATTACAAACATTTACATTTATAGCATTCTCATTTCTTGGTTAATTCCAAAACCGGGGTTTGACCTAAAGGAAAACCCCTCATCCCTAACCCCCCAATCATCCTCTCTTTTCTGTTTGTAGGTTGCAGGTACGCGGTTGTAATTGAAGATCTGGAATCCTTGTGCAGAGATGAACAAATCCACCTTCGTTTCGCGGATTTTTCGGAGGATCGTGTGCACGCTGGGCGCCATCGTCCCGTCAACTTTCGCTCAAAATTGCAGAACAGCACCGTCTCAACATTTTACTACTAATTCCAGGTCCGCAGCTTCATCCCATATCCCCATCTCTATTTATAAGCGAATCTTTCCTACTTTACATGAATTCCTAGGTCAATCTTTCTATCTACATTCTTTACAAAAGAGGGTATCCTTGATGTCTTAACCCTTGAAACTCATTTAGAATCCAATCCTGCATTGTGTGGGATTGGATCTTGTGGGTTTCAACCCCTCTTTTGAATGTAAAGTCTCTCCTAAGCGAAAACCATCAACCCTAGTGACTCTCCCTTCTCTCTCCTTGGAGTTGGGGAGGGGAGAACGACTAGGGTTCGATTTTTCCGCTTTACAGTAAGCTAGCCTCGCATTCTCACCAAATCATACCACAACCACAATCTGTGGTTGTTCTTCTCTTTGTGTAAATATATGGTAAAGAGGTCTAGAGGCTGATCCTCTAGTGATTGCAGTGTGTTGGATTGTCCTTTCTCCCTCATTGTTGCCATTGTTCCTATTGACTCCACTTCTTTCAGCCGTGGTGTTATGTTGTTGTATATGTTGACTCTGAGCCACTTGTTGATCCATCTTTGCTAGTAAGCGTGACATCATATCAATCATCCCATCAAACTTGTTTTCCAATCTATCTTCCAAATACTTCTGTGTTTTGGCAAACTATTTCTGAGTACTTGCAGTAGTCATGTTCCTGGAATTTCATTTCCATTGTCTATAACTTTCAAACCAACAACAATGTCAAATCTACTCGACAGGTTGGCAGAATCTTGGCTTTGATACCACTGAAATATCCCTTGCTTAGGTAGTACTTAAGAATGCAAGGAATATTGTCCAACAATTAGCGAACAACCTGTTGTTTTAACTCTCAGTCTGTATAACCGGCATGTTATGCGGTTTTCTAGGCTACTGAATAACTTACTTGTTATGTTGATTTGACTGTCACAAAGTTTCAGACTTATTTTTGGGAGCATTAACCCAAAATTTGTCCAAGGATGACTTTCAAACAGCTTCTAAGCAACAATAGAAACCTTTGGGATGATAGTGCAACTTGATTTGTGTTTTTCCAATGCAACCACATGAATTAGAATGCAAAATTACACATCTACAGCTAACTGGAATTTTATCAAACAATTGGCATGAAACCATAAGATAATGTACAATTGAAAGGAAACCTTATTACTCCTTTATTCATGAGACAATTGGTTCATTGCAATGACCAAACAAGTGCCAAAATATCTAACAACTTAGCAATGAATTCTTAGAAAGCCCGAAGAGACATGGCAACCATTGAAGTCTGCATACAACTGCAAATTACAAGGAAGTAATGATGCCAAATGAACTTGCTTAGAATCGTCAAATCCTGTGATTGAAGAAGCAAACAAAATCCTTTGTTTTGGAGCCTTCACAGTGCTAAATCGATTTGGTCTTCAAATTGCCCCTGTTGCAAGTATAAAGGTCTGATAAAAATAGATTGCCAACATTAGAGTCCTCTCTCAACCACTAAACATCATCGTTATCTTCATCCAAACATAGTTCTTTCACCAAATGAAAAGTTTGATGCCCAAACAAGAAGGAATAAGCAAAATTGTGGTCTTCTACTATTCTGATTGTTGCAGATGAAAGTGTCTGATTATAATTAATTATCATCTCTTTAAAGTCTTCTCTCAATCCCTGAAAATGTTCACTGTCCTCCTCCATGTGTAGCGCTATCACCAAATGTTAAGTTTGATGCTTGCACAAGGTAATACAAGCCAAATTGTGGGAATGGAGGGTGAACTTTGATTTTGCTTCAGATTGATTTACACATGCAACCTTCCTTATTCACCTTCAAATGGATCCTAAGATGAATTACATTATGTTCTCAATAAAATCGATGCACCTATATGCCAAAATTATCTCCAAATGAACCCAAGTAAAATTGGCCCTTGGTCACCAATTAAAGCTCAAATGAGATGCCTAAAGTAACACCTCCTTGATGCAACCCCTCGAGAGATCTTTCAATCCCTTATTTATGCTATCAATGAGAGTTTTTGTTCCCAAAGATAAAATTCTGAAGAAACTCAAGTCTCCACAAATTCCACAAAGCATATAGCAATTCCTGGCTGATTAGAAGTTGAGCTAAACCTCTTTTTTATAAATTTTTAATCCATCATTCAGAAGCTTCTAGAAATAATATTAATTTAATAGTATTTCAATTAAGTGACTTTATGATATAAATTTAAATTAAATCACTTTATTAAATTAATTAAATATAAAGCCATCTCTTAATTTTTAATTTATTTGATAACTTTATAAATAATTAACTTAATACTATTATTTAAAATAATTAATTACTCTTACTCCAAAAATGGGGACATTGCAATATGCCCCTCCTGAAATTGCTTGTCCCCAAGCAATCTTAGATGCAAGAAAAACTCTACTCCACCTGGATTCCAAGGGAAAATATGTGTAATGTCCCTGCTATCACCAAAGAGCTCCTATAACACCAACACTAACACCACCAACTGAATATGTTGAACCAATTCAACCTCCTCATCATGTGCCACATGAGTATAAGCCTTAAGAGACTGACCATACTTGCTCCCAACCTTTGCACACATTGAGCCATCAAATAAACTATCCATCACATGTGCCCCTAAATTGTGCATCTGAAATAAATCATGTACATGAGGATCAAATGTGAAGCTGTATAAACTCCTCACTCTGTACGCTTCTGAATTTCCCTCCATGAGACTTGTCTGAAATCCTATTGCAATGGAAAGATCCCAAACACTAGTATCAATGCTCATCTCAGAAAGAAAGTCAAGAGTGTGAGCATTATCTAACTTGGAGAGAGGATTATCATTACGAATGCCATCTCTTTGAAATAAGAGTCTTCTAATGCTATCCATCCTTTTTTGCCTTGCTATGCTGATGAGATTGACCTTTCTTTTGCATTCTTGAAGATGTTGTCTTGGATTGGTAGCCAGTAATTTAGCTTTTTTTAATTTTTGCAACCATTCTTCGTTCATCTTTTCGGACCTCTTTATTTCTTCAATGCCAAAGTATACCAAACCAACTCTCATATGCTCGATATCCTCATGTTTATGAATGGGTGTAGGGTTGTCATCAATGGGTGATATCATATTATTGGCTTTCTCATAATCACAAACTCCTATCTCATGAGAATGATGGTGCATAATGCAGTTGTCCTAAAACAAATCAGTGATGATATCATGCCATTGTAAAGTGTTACCTTCCTCATGAGTAGTCAAAATACTAGTGGCTGCTCCACTAAGCAGAGGTTCAAATGATGATGACTACTCATCCACCTCAATTTGCCCAATCAAATGATGATGACTATGTAGACGTATAAATCTGACCACTTTCCTAAGTGAATATTTAATATTCATTTTAACCTCATTCTTCTATTTAATTAATTTCTCCGCATTCATCTATTCGATTAAATAGGTTACTCAATTTGTTTAGTTAAGTTCACCTAAGCTTTTTTTAACCTTTAATTAAATAAATCACCTTATTTAATTAATTTCCCTTTCTTCCCTTTTAATTAAATTGATCCTTGCAAGTAAATAAATCTAATTTATTTATTTAAATCCCCCACTTGTATTTATGCTAGTTGCTTCTATTTTTGTTGAAATAAAGTAATTTGTTTTAATTAAATGTCTCCTCCATCCACTTGCGTTTTCCTACATCTCCCACTTGCCTCCTAAACCCCCTTCTAGATTCTTCTAATCAATCCTAATTTAGCCTAATCCATCTCCTAAATATTGTCACATCCCTAAGCAAAGAGAAGTCACTTCTCAAAGCCTTCAAAGTCTTTGAAAACCATTAAAGGCTTTGTGTCCTGAACAAGTTAACCCTCAAAGTCTTCTTAAACATTTAAGGCTCTTACATAACCATTAATGGTTAACTCAACCTTCTTGCATGATTAGAGACTTTCTCTCTAACTCAACCCTCATCTAACCCAAGGGTCTCATCAAGCATTCATAGCTTTAACCCTGGTTATCCTTTTAACCCTTGCACAAGAGTTTATTCCTTGGGTAAAAGCTTTATCTAATGGATAACCCTAACCTAACCTTAACCCTTACCTCCTAAGGTAACCTTCATGTCTTCTCAAACATTTAATGTTTTTTTCATCTCCTCTCAAGCAACCCCTCGTTGACAATTGTCACCATGTCATTGGTGAGAATTGTGAACATGGATCGACAACTTTCAATCCTGACCCTTGATAAGATTATCCAATCTTGACCATCCATTGACCTATTTTCCCTATAAATAGAGCTCTCATTCCTTTTTTTAAAGGATCCAAGTTTCATGCATCTAATTTATAGTCATTTTACTAAGCATCTAGCCTCTCTTTGTTAAAACACATTAAACATTTCAAAGCATTTTTAATATCATAGCATATCCATGTTAGACTAGTATATCTTGTAAGGATAGGATTACTAATATTTATCATAGTATCATATTCATACTAGTTTAAATCATTCTAGTTTCAATATCATACATGTTGTAGGAAGGAATTTATACTTTAAGCAAACACCACTCGTTCTTGGAGTTGTCATTCCTAAATCACTTTGCTCAGTGATCTAAGAGCAAAGACATTGACTTCAAGGATCCTATGAGATAGAGAACAATGGGACACCCCTTGGGAAGTTGAGCTATTCAATATAGCTCCTATAACTTGCACCAAGAGTCTCATTGGTGTGTGAACACTTTGAAACTAGACTTTTATGTTTATGTCGCCCACATTTCCCACACACAGACTACTCTCAAACAAGTTTTTTGACTCAAATTTTGCACTGCAAAATGAGTCTAAATCAACATCTCTCATTTAATGAGAATCATCATGTGTTGCCATACACACATACATCAACATCCAAGGTACTGCTACTATGTATCTCAACTGATGACTTAACTGACAAAGTAAAAATTGTTGGTATGACAATACCTTCACCTACTTCTACCTTCTACCTCCAATGTATCTGCATGTCCGTCTAACTTGCGATCCCAACAAATTATTGCAAGAAAGATCCATGTATTTCAGATTTTGCAAATCTAATGGTGATGCAGGGATTGGCCCCTCAAATGCATTTCCAGCAAGATTTAGATATTCCAGCCCCTTGCAACTTGCCAATGCACTGGGAATGGTACCGGAGAAATTGTTTTGAGAAACATCTATGGCTTAAACCATAATCACTTTGCTCATTTCCAAAATAGAAACCTTGCAATAAATTTCCAGAAACGTTGAAATAGAACTGGAGATTCTGAAGACCTGCAACTTCAGGAGGTATATTTCCTGTTAGCTTGTTGTGTGCCAAGTCCACCATTTCCAACGTCTTGCATCTCCCTAAACTAGCAAGTATTTTCCCTGATAACTGATTGTGATCAAGATAAAGCCTTCTTAATTGTGGAAGCTGTTAATTATGGGTAGCTTGGACAGCTGTTCGTCCTTACCCAGAAATAACAACATTAGTTATGGGTAGTTTTGGACAGCTGTTCGTCCTGACCTAGAATTAGAAAATGGTTGTTTTTGTCAAACAAGTATTGTTAGGATAAAAACAATTGTTATTTAATAGTGGCTCTTTTTAGGCGACACCTCATAGCCAAAATTAGTTATTGGTCATTGAGTTGTCTTAATCTCAGCCATTGGTTTGAATTAATCTTGGTTGTTGGTTTTCCAACAAAGTAGTATAAAAAGGGGTCATGGGTCATTTGGAAAACAAGAAGTCTTGAGAAGAACTTGCAGTGATAGCAAATAGTCTTGCAGTGTTAGCAAGAGGCGCAGTGATAGCATTGATATAGCAGTGGAGGATATCAGCAGGAGATATTAGGAGTTTGTCGGAGTTCTGCCAGTAAGAGGCAAGGAATTCTTTTGTAATTCTTATATTGCTGAAGATTAATATATTTTCCATCTGTAGAACTGGTTTTCCCTTAGGGGTTTTTCCAGGGACGATTGTCCAAAAATATTGTGTCCTTGTGTTGCTTATTTCTTTCCGTATTTTTAGTGAAGTTGCAGTTGTGTTATTTTTCGATATTCAGCTGTAAATTTATTTTCAGCAGTTAAATAATTTTTATGAGATAAGATATTAATAATCAGTGACTGCAATAGAATCCGGATCTCTATGGGGAACTTGTCCAAGCTCAACTTAGTTGGGAAAGGGACTGTTCAGCTTCAGAGGGAGAATGGAAAGGTAATTCCTCTTCATGATGTGTTGCATGTGCCAGGCTTAGGTATGAATTTGAAAGGCGAACAAATCAAGATGTTCCAAGCTGGAGCAATTAGTTAACCCTGTTAGAATAGAAAAGCCACTGCTTGCACTCACTAAATGATTTTGCCACAAACTTAACCATCTCAACTGCTGCATTTTCCCAAATTCCAGGGGCACTGTGCCGCTCAACTAGTTTTTGTTACAATCCAGTTCTTGCAACTAAGGTTAACCCCTGATGCAATACACTATACTCTTCTTTGAGTTTTGGGATGGCGAAATGTAGAAATCTTTGGACATTGGGGATAGCAAGGGGGCAAGAACAAGATAAAAACTAATATAACAAAATAAAAATAATTAAACAACATATCTGCTAGATTTAAGTACAAATATATTCATGACAATATAAATTGATAATCAAAATCAATAGTATAAATGATTTTATTCCACCACTTGATTTAGGTTGTATCATAGCAATTCAAAGTATGAATCAAGCACCATCATAATTTTACAATTCAACCTTAGCTTTTACTTTCTTACAAATACAACATTAATAATGCACTCACATAAGACTATCAATTTATACATTATAAGATCTCAAATAAACTCCAATATAGCTTTAATATCATTGAATTTAATCTTCTTTTTAGCTAGCACAATCTTGAACAAAGAGGTTCTCTTCATAATCAAGATAGTATCATGTCAACTACATTTCATTTGATTTTGTGTTAATTTTAAGAAATGATTTTATTATGCTTGATATGTCTTTAAATTTGATACCATGATTTCTTACATATTTCTACTTTAAATATATTGTTAACTCATTACTCATAAATTCTAAGATTATTTTCACATTTACATTAGTTAAAATAACACAATATTATAATAACAATAATTTATTACTCTCTTCTTTCTAAATGAACTGAAATTGATCTGATTGATTTTGTCTTTAATCTATGGGATCAATAAGAAAATTGAGTGGAACACTGTTATATAAATGTATTATTACTTTTAATTGATAAATGCTTTGTTTTCATATTGATGTTAAGTTCAGGGGTATCACTTTGGGCAAAATATATTATCCATTTGTTTCTGACTTTGTTCTTATCAAACTTAAGTTGATTTATTATTCGATTTTGTTTTGGGTATATCTTTCATCTGTATCTTAGATCCATAGTTTAGATGTATCTCTTTGGTAAAATAGTAATGCTACACATAACTGCATAAATTTAACTAAAAAATCAATTTACTATCTTTTTTACATAGAACTATACATGGTAAATTAAAAAATCTAAAGTATTCTGGGAAAGATTTTTTACCTGAGAATTGGTTTTCAATATCTTGTTTATAAAAAAAATCAATAAAATTACAGACCCAGACAAACATGCTTCAGGCAACTTCTAGTGGAACAATTTCCAAGCCATACCCTGTGATAACTTAAGTCAGATGAAATTAAATGAAACACTTAACTCATAAATTTTTTTATTTTACCACCAATAACTATAAATATAAAGCAGCATTCATTCATCACTGTATATTTTGTCCATTGCTATATCTAATATCATTTTGCCTTGTTTATCAATCCCTTTCATATCATCAATAATATCAATATTTTTATATGTACCAAATTTTTATCACAAATCCTTACTTTTTCAACTATGAAGACCATCAAAGAAATGCTCTATGCTCTGCACTTGGCAGCTAAAAATGCAGTTAAGATTTTTGACATAATTTCAATGCATATGAAAAACTGAGATATTGTTGATGATATCAAAGGGGCTCATCGATAAATCTGAAAAAACAGCATTAGACATAGCAATGGACAATCTGGACGAGCATCTTGATGTCCCCTGAGGCAACAACTGCATATAGTTTAGCAGTAAAATCCAGCTTTGAAACTTCATAACTGCTTGAATATCATATTCAGTTTTGCCTAAATGTTGCTGCTTAACAACCCTGCAAAACCCAAAATAAATGTATAAGAAATAGAAAATCACGAAATGGTCATGGTAGCAAATCCTGAGTAGAGTCTTTACAACAGATAGGAGATACCATCCAATGTTACCTAAGGAATGACATACCTGGCCATACAGAATTTGTAGATACCATCCAATGTTACCTAAGGAATGACATACCTGGCCATACAGAATTTGTAATCAATAGGAGAGAACACCTCAGTAACATTTGTCAATCAACGATATTAGTTTTCTATAATCTATAATATTGCTGTGTTATTTCTGAATTTCAATTGTGTATTTTTATTTGTATCTGAGCCCTTACATCTTTTGAGGAAGGCTAGGCTTGCAACCTTTTTCAGTTGCTCTAATTGTTTGTATTTTAAACATAATTTTTTATGAAAGATATTGATTACCGTTATCAGTTTTCCACAATCCATCGTGTCCACGATTGTGTATTTTTATTTGCATCCAATCGAATTGCAGAATCAACACACAACAACACTTGTCAAATTAGAAATCATGCAAACATCCCTCTGCAGCTTTGGCAAGATGGCAAACCAGGAACCAAGGTTGGGGACTCATTATTGGTACCACTTGAACCCAGTAGGGCATTCAGTCGGCATTCAAACCCTTGGTCACAACATCTCTGTACATGAGACAGCAGACCATGTACTTTCAATGGCGGGGATTACAACCCTAAATGAAACAATTAAAGACCTACAGTAACCATAAATATTCAAGTGCAGGAAATATGAGAGACAGTTACCTGGAAAACAAGCCTGTTAAGGTTAGGGTAAGTAGGGTTCCCAATTTCACAAATGACCTCTTTATCTAACAGCGAATGAGTCGAGAGCATGCTATTGGAGGGTTCCACCACGGATCTGGCAAACTAAGGAAACGGATACACTGTTAAACCCTTTTTAAGTTTCCTTCGGCAGTTCACAAAAAGCCTACATGAAACCCCTGTAGATCCGTGCTGTTGTAGTCCATCTTCGGATTTGATCCGGACATTAAAGCAAATGTGGTGAATCAACGAACTCTAGATTATTTGATGTTTGAAGTTTTCCATCAAGTGTGGTAGGGTCGTGTACCACCAAGTTAATCTTAGTTACAGTGTTGTTTCATCTAGTACTAAATGTTGTTCTAATTAGATTGGAAGAGTACAGTATATTTGGAAACCACAAAATTCAAATGCACCAGCCGGGAATCGAACCCGGGTCTGTACCGTGGCAGGGTACTATTCTACCACTAGACCACTGGTGCGGCGATAAAACAAATTTAGGGAGATTAATTGGCCTCATTTAGTAAACAGAAAACGAATCTTACAAAATATATTGGAGATGCGGGGTATCGAACCCCGTACCTCTCGCATGCAAAGCGAGCGCTCTACCATGTGAACTACATCCCCAAACTTCAAAAAATGGTTTCTCTTTCTGCTATCATTGGAAGCGCGTTGTTATGTTTTCTGATTCAAGATTCCATCATTCACTAGAACAATGGGGCATGCAATGCACAACGGCCTCTATAGCTCAGTGGTAGAGCGTCAGTCTTGTAAACTGAAGGTCCGTAGTTCGATCCTGCGTGGAGGCAATGGTGGTTTGTTTTCTCGTTTAGCAGCTATTTGTTTTGCTTGGAGCAGGACTTGAAGCTTCTGTACGACATTTTTCATATGCTTTAATACGGAGCCCTTTAATACCTCGGAGAACCGTGTCTCTAGTCTCTACTCCCGAGGCGATGGGAGGACGGACGCTTGTAACTTTACTCCCACATGCGCTACGCGTAAATGATGCAAGCACAACATATATTGTTTTGTATTGAGTTTCACACGTCTCTTCGGAGACATCCGATAAAATTGGAACGACACAGAGAAGATTAGCATGGCCCCTGCGCAAGGATGACACGCATAAATCGAGAAATGGTCCAAATTTTTTAAATACTACTGCATTTATCTATTTTTCTTTTTAAATATTAATAGTCAATAAATCGAAAAATGGTCCAAATTTTCTTCATACTACTGCATTTATCTATTATTATTTTTAAATATTAATAGGCAAATATTGGTTTTGCATTATTTAAAAATATTAATTGTCAAATTTTGATTTTGTTTTAGTAGCTCTAGCTCTTTGACCACATTGTGATGATCTTCTTTGTCGATATACTTCCTATCATCCCAGCTACTGTGTGATTTGCCTCCTTTGTTAATCGATAGGGCTGATCCAAATAGATGAACTCATCGTTTACTCAATTGAGAGCAATCCTTATCCATTCATGTTTATCCTTAAAGTTTGTCACGTCCTTCTAATAATCAAGTTTCTTAGCTTGGATGTTGTGGTATTCTTGCTTGTGTCAAAGTTCATCTTCTTTGAGCAACTCTTACCTTAGCTCCTCAAACCTCAAGTGACCAATTTTTAATATTTTCTTATGGATATATTCTCAAACATCATCTAGGTACATAATATTGATTGGAAAAAATGATTTAATACTCCACTTTTGTCTTGCAACATAGCTTTGAAGGGGTATTTTTGGTAAATGGGTCGAGGTTTGTTTGCGACATGGATGCCTCTAGGATTGACCATTGTGGAGAATGGGTAGAGTGGAATGGAACAATACAGAATGGTATGCTTTCCAGATTGTAAAACAACTAGGGCTTGGTAGGGTTCACGATAATATGCAATTGTGTGCTAGGGCTCAAAGCTCAATATTCAACCAAGAATGTAGAATGCACGAAAAGACAAGTGAAGTAGAATAAATAGATTGAGCTATTAAATAGCTGAGTGTATGGGCAGACATTAAATGCAATATCTGTTGGCTGGGAATACTAGCCATTAATTTTCATCCTAATTTTGTTTTTTGCGGTTTTATGATCTTTTTAGATTTTTTAATGTGGTTCTTAATCTCCTATGATACATATGGTACAAGATTTAATTTATTTTCTGACTTGCTTTTGAGTTAGCAACAACTAGTAATGCTTGAGTCTCAGACCATTAATGTGTCTCAATATCAAATTGTCATCTAGCTATTTCAGTCTAACCTCTCTGAAATTAGTGATCACAAGGATGTAATAAGGTTCCAACCATCACACTTTCACCTTCCTTTGCTTCTTGAATTCACTATAATACATCAACACTAGGTCCCCTATTTTGAATGTTTTCAATCTCAAGTTTCAGTCATGCCATTCCTTTTGTCTCTGTCGTTCTAACTAGTGATTGTATATTGCATTATGTCGAAACTCATCCAATTTGCTCAAATCTTCCAACTTTTGTGCCAAAGATTGATCATCTTCCATCTATAATGTCCATGAAGTCCAAATATTGGGAATAATAAAGTTCATCAAAACTATAGCATCCAAACCATAGACCAACCGAAATGGGGTGTATTTACTGGTTCTCTTATATGCAATGTGGTTGGCCCAGAGTATCATCAGTACTTTTAGGTCCCAATTTGTTATGTTCTCGTCACACATCTTTATTAATGCATTCCCTATTATTTTGTCCAATGCTTTGCTTGCTCTGTTAGCTTGGGGATTATATGGTGAAATTTCATTGTATAATAATAAAATTCTAAAGTAACTCCTTTATCATGCTGTTAATTAAATGCTTGCCTTGATCACTGACAATAATTAAGGGACAACCATACCTTGTGATGATGTTTTCATATAGGAATTTGACAATCTTTCTTGTGCAATCCCTTGGTTCTTCTTCTGCCCACTTAGTTAGATACTCTACTCCAATAATGATGAATTTGGCCTTGGAATGTCTTGTCAGCATATCCATTGGTCCGATGAAATCTATTTCACATTTCTCAAATGGAATTTGTGCTAGTACTAGCCTTAATGGCATTTCATCTCCTATTGTAGGTCTTATAGCACCCCTCTGTATAATCCTTAGCATCCTTGTTCAATGTTGACCACCATAAGTTGGCAAGTAATATTCTCTTGGTTGTTGTTTCTTTGTCATTATGTCCTCCAACAATGCCTTCATGAGCCTCCTATAAGATGGATTGTTTTTCATCCTTGTAAACCACTCACCTCAAACCATCATGTCTCCATAAGAGGTGTAATTCCCCTACAACCAATCTATATGGTATTTCTCTTCGCACAAGTGATTGTCTATCCTAAAGTGAAGCATCTTTGGTAAATTTTCCTATAGCCAACAATAGTGCAATATCTTCTAATTCATCAGGTACTATCTTGATATGAAACAAATGAGCTCTCGGCAAGTCTTCTACTTGGGCTCCTTCTTCCTCCTCTATCTCTATTTGGGACAATTAGTCTGGACCTTGGTCATTCTTCCCTAGATTTACCATGATCTTAAAATAAAATTCCTAAAACAATAGTAGCCATTTGCATATCTAGTCATGTGTGATCATTCTTTTCAGAAAATACTTTAGTGGTTCATGTTTAGCAAAAAATATGAATGGTGTAGATAAAAGGTAGTGGCTATACTTTGATAGTGCATAAACCATAGCCAATGCTTCCCTCTTCATGGTTGTATAATTCTTCTCCGTCATAGATAAATTTTGGCTAGAAAATGCTATTAAATGATCCTTGTTCCCCTTGGATTAGACTAGGATTGCCTCTATGACTATTCCAGAAGCATCAACATGTACATGAAATGGTATATTCCAATCCAAGAATGTTAGTATAGGTGCTTCAATGATCTTCTGTTTTAGGATGTCAAATGACTTTTGTGCCTCTTCATTCTAAGTGATTCCCTTTCCATTCTTCTTCTTCAACAATTCTTATAGTGGTGCAATAATGCTAGTGTACCCCTTGATAAAGCTCCAGTGATATTCAGTATATCCCAAGAATGTTTTTAGCTTTGGTGCAATTTTTGGTGTCGTTAGATTGAGGATCAGAGTGACCTTCATAGGATCTACCATCAATCCCTTCTTGCATATGATATGTCCCAACAATGTTCCAAATGATACCACAAATACACATTTCTTTGCATTAAGTGATATTTTGCATGCTTCTACATCTGTCTAGCATCATCTAGAGAACTTGAATGTGGTCTTTCACTAGTCCATATATTGTCCAATCGTCCAAGTAGACCTCCAAGAAATCATGTATGGAATCCTTAAAAGTGTTGATCATAATTTGGTTGAATATTGCCAGTGCATTCTTCAACCCAAAGGGCATTAGTGTATACTTGTAGGATCCCTATTTCATAGCAAAGATTGTCTTAGGTTGATATTCCTCCTTTATCTTCATTCGGTGGTATCCAAAAAACCCATATGTAAATGGAATATGGTTTCCTCCCGACAATTGATTCCAAGATGTCTTATGTGAATGGCGTAGGGAAAGGGTTGTAAATGTACCCTTTGTTCAAGCCTAGAAAATCTACACAAATCCTTATTTCTCATGTCTTATTGTTTTGAATCACCACAAGGCCTATCTATTTTGTGTCTTCCACCAATTTAAAGATTCCAACACTCAACATCTTATCCTACTTTGTCTTCACCTTCTCTTCATATTAGGGTTCAATAGATATGACCTTTTCCGAATTGGGTTGGCTCCATCTTTCAATTAGATTTTCATTGTGCCTACTTCTGGTTTGATCCCTTTCATCTCTATGATTTTTTTGGAAAATAAGTTGTGATATTCTGAGAGGATTTCTTGTACCTATGCTACTATTTGTTCATCCCAATAATCCCCTATTTTGATTAGTTTAGGATCTCCTTTCGGTGCAATGCTTGTCTCCCATTATTTTATCAGATTGTTATAGTATTTCCCTTTATGAATACGATCTTGTATCTCCCTATTGCCTTGGTCAATTTGGATCTCTAAATATTTTCTTTCCTCATCATCCTATCGAGTTATGCAACATTATCTGGTTGCAAATTTTTGGGTTTCTAATCATTCTACACATTTTCAAATTCCTTCTATCTTGGGGGGTGGAGACGGGAACTCAGGTAGTAACAACTCCTCATCTCTTACCAAGATAAATATAATATTCTTCATCCTTTATAATGCATGATGTGTCTTTATATCTACACTATACAATGAAAATGCATGGAGAAATTTCTAGGTTACCTCATCCCATGTTTTGTTTTCTCTCCTTCACTCGTTATTGACCATGTACCATGTTTGGGCTACTGGTGTCAATGTCCAATAGAAGAACTAGATGTAGAGTTTGTTATCATATTTAGGGATGTTCTTAATTTTCCCTTTTTTGATAGCTATCTGTAATGACCTATAAATTTGGAATTAGGTTTTCAACAAATAAAACCACCAACTAGCCAAATTAACCATACATTGAAAGAAGGGGGTAAATCCAGTATATCTAGCCACACTTTGATTATAAAAGGGGTTGATAATAGTGATAAGATTTACTAATTTTTGTGTGATGTGTGAGTCTCCTCCTTTCTTAGTTTAATTTGTAATGTAATTATGAAATAAGGGTAAAATGAGGAATAATTGAAGTAATCTGATAGAATCAGTAAGCTACAGATGTCCCATGAAGCCATGAACTGAGATCAGGGCAAAATAAGATGTTTGGAACTTGTTCCCAGAAATTCAACTTGATTTTTCGAGACTAGAAAGCACAAATCTGCTCTGGTCCTCTGAATTTTCTGTCATCGAAAGTTGAACCTGTTCGTCATTGTTGAAATTGTTGAAATTACTAGTACAACTTCCGCACCTATTTCATGTACACAAAAAGAATGGGAAAGATGTTGGGGATAGGGGTTCACCTATAAGTCGAACCCCAGTTTTGGGAATTAACCACAAATCAAATAATGCAAATATTGAAACAAATGTTAAGGAAATATACCTCAGATATGCAATTGTTGATGATGATGCAATTTTATTTGAACGTAATCACAAATGTTGAAAGAAATGACATGACAAACACGTGGACATGAAAAATCCTAATCACACACACACTTGCATGAAGATTGATGTAACTTTTCTCCAGAATGTTTGAATGATGAATATGCAGCCTTGAATCTCTGAAAAATGCTTGATGTTGAATGCTTCACAAATGCATGAATAGTTTAGGTAGCTTTTGAATACCAAAATGAATTGATAGGATGTCTTTATATAGGGTTTCCTAGGTAATTTACCGATTAGGCCGGCCTCCCATGGTTATGTGTAGCGTGGAGAATCAAATGCTATTAGAGAGTTATAGCACCTAATCCATTTCAAATTAGGGCCCATTTGAGAGGCCCCATGGAGTTTTGGGGCACCCTAGATCTTCTACAAATAGGACAAAAATAAGCAACCAGGGGAGAAAGTTTCCCATGATAGGACCCACCAAAGGGTGTTCATGACATCAAAGTTGGAGAATAGGGTCAAATTGGACCTAGAGAGGGGATAGAGATAGGACACACTAAGGTGGAAGCACAAACATGAGATTTAAATTGGATTGGTTACAATTTACAACACTACAATATCTAGCTTTGTTTAGGAACTTGAATGCCTCTCAATGCCTTGTTTCCTTCTTATGCATGTATTGAACCAACACATGTAACTTCGTAAATTAGGGTATATTTCTAAATCTCCAATTTGTGGCCTTCATTTGTGAAATTTCATTCAATTTTATCAATATATGCTCTTAAATCACCAATTCCATAGTATTTAGGCAGTGTGATATGTGATATTTCTCTTTGAGTGGTCCAAATGGGTTAGCTACTTCATTCTAATAATTTTGACTATTAATGTAGATATCTTCGAATATTTCCTCCTCACTGGTATCTTCATCCGTGGAATCTTCCTCAAATGTGTCATCTGTATTGGATTCTCCTTCTAGTGACTCATCCCCAACTAACCTTATGATCATATGAACTCCCTCTAGGATCCAAAGATCCTACATGAATATGACACTAACTCCTCATTCATTCAAGCTTCCAGTACTATGTCACTATTTGTCATCCCATGTGTTTCATTGAGATCAATTTCTCCCTCAGAGTTAGGTTCTTCTTTGCATTCAATAGTGAATGATTTAGCAATGGTATTAATCTTCCTATCATCATCCTCATAGTTTGTCACATTCACTTCCTCTACATAGGTTTCTTCTAAGGTCTTCCCCAATGGGATGTGTACTATACTTTGGTTATCTGCAAATGAAATTTCCTCCTTTCGAGCATCTATACTCCTTTGATGTTGACAAACCACCTTAGTCCGAATAATTGGTCAAATAAATCAAAGATTTATTTTACTATTACTGCATCAAAATCTACCAATTGTTTGATACCATTAATATTTACCTTAACATGCCTCCAAGTTCCCAAGGTTTTTATTCTAGTCCCATCTACTAGACTGATGTTGTAAGGTGTGGACTCAAGTTTCAGTATTCCCAAGTACTCCCATATTTTTTTTGGTAGCAAATTGACATTCTCTCTGAGGTCCACCATCACTCTACTAATCTTCTTATGATGGATTCAAAGATCAATCATGATAAGTCTTATTTTCCAACGATTCCAAGTAGTTTGACTTGCAGGGTAAAAGCACAAAGTTGCACATGTCACACTTTTGTAAAGAAAATGGCCTACGTTGATTCAACTTTTTAAAATTAATCAATAGAAAGTGACATATATGTTTTGAATTTCGAAATGATGTAAACTAATAAAATTAATATTTTTTAGTGTTTTTTATGTTTATTTTTTTTTAGAAAAATTTAGGAAATTATTTGATTATAGCTTTTTATAAAGTCGACATTAAAATTTAGCTGTTGATAAAATGCTGAAATTGAAGTTACACAAGGTATCACACTTTATATAGTAGATTTTATCTTTTTTTCTTCAATTTTTTTTGTGTGTATTGATAACTTGAAACGTTAGTGCATGTATATATTTTTCACCATTTCTAATAAATATATATTTTTATATAAATTTGAAAAGTTGTATGTTGTACTAATATATAACTCTTTCCATTTGGCACCACCTTTTGTCTTAATTATTTATCTAGAATAGAAAAGAGTTATATCATAATGACATATATTCTTTTCTCTACCTGATCATGTATTTTAATCAATTTAAAAAAAATAAATTTAAGTATTTTTCCTTAACAAGATAATCAACCTTATATTTTAGTGTTGATACTTTCAATAAAAATAAAATATTAAATGATATATATTTTTCAAAATTCACTTATAGATCTACAAAAGGGTATTTTTATATTTTAATTTTTTTTTTTTAATAATAGTAGGAGTTGTTGAAACATCAAGTTTATCAATTTTTTTTTTTGGTAATTGGACCCAATGTTGTATGAAATATACATTTAGTAGACACTTCCACTTGGAAAAGTTGTGGCCCATATATAGCTTAGCTATAATGAATCTATATAGAACATATGATTGACTAAAATTAATTTTTAGTTAGAAATACTTAAATTAATTTGTGCTAATATGTTTTTGATTAAGGTAAAAGCGGGTTTTGAAGGGGCCCCGAAACCCTTTACAAAAGATCCTTAAGATATAAAAGCATTAAGCAACAAGAAGGAATAAACAACTAAAAAGCCAGCAGAGAAATAATCAAAATCCAGCAAAAAACCCCACAGAACCAGCAACAACCAGCAAAAATAGACAAAATCCAGAAAAGGAGCAACTAGATGTTTTTCAGGGCATTAGCCAAATTTCTACTAATCCCATACAATTCTTTAATATTATCCCTAAGTTTAGGGATTTCCTTTGGAGAAGCCACAACAACTTTCTTCATGCTCGGCCTCGTTCTCTTTGTAGCTCCACCAAAAGCATTTTTTGCAGTCCCAATCTCAATGGCATCTTCATCCATATCAAGGTCCACAACTGGCTTAGGAGTGCTGGATCCCTCAAGTACCTTAGAGATTTCCTCTAAGTTCTTTGTAACAACAGTCAAGATATCTGGGATCATAACCAATAGGTTTTTCATTGCATTTTTTCCTTCCTCCAGCTTCTCAATCTGAGCTTCCATCTTCTTAGCTTTTTCCTCCAAATCCTTCATCCTCTGCTTCCGATCCCTTTCATATTTCTTCCTCTCCTCTTCCCAGTGCTTCCCACTTTTTTCAAGGTTCTTGATACCTTCATAAGTCCACCTGTCAAAGCCCATTCTAGCATCGAAGAGATTTTTGAGATTATCCAAAATTAACCCTTCTCCAACAAAATCCTTATCCTTGCTCAGGTTCTCCTTGCCCTTCTCCTGCTCGAGCTCATTCTTCTCCTATTCAAGATCCATATCTTTTTCCTCATTAATTTTATCCTCCTCCTTCTCCCTTGGCTGGCTATCGACATTGATTAAACTAACACTGCAGGTAGGACTATCTTCGTCAAAAAAATCCTCAGCTTCTCCTTCCTCTTCCCCCACATCCTCTTATTTCCAACTTTCCTCCCCTCCAGACTCCTCTGTTTCCATCTCACTCCTGTCTTTTCCAATATCCTCAGAAACATTCTCCATCTCCATTTGAGTATCCTTGTCCTCTTGACTTTTCAACCTAGTAGCACTTTTTCTCTTTTTGTTCTAAATTGACTCTTAATTACTTAGCCCACCTTCCTCCATCTTTCTCTTACCCTTTCCTGGAGACACCGACAACCTCTTATTTTCTTGGATAGCAAGAATTTTGCAGGGCTCATAAATGAGCAAAATGAGGCCACAATGAAGCACCAGAGTCGAAGGATTCTTACTGTGCTTATTAAGAGATCTCGACAGCAATCTGAAGAGGTAGTAGGGAAAGGAAATATTTTTCTCATTCCTAAAATGATTTAACAATATGAAATGGTTGTTGGCATTACAAAAAGATTGAGAAGATTGTTGGAGATAAATGATATAATTGATAAAGGATGATTATTGTCTTAATATTATTATTTTGTCATTAATGTCAAGTAATTGATTTTCTGATTTAGTATGATCTTGCCATATCTTAAAAAGCACGCTTTGATGAGTATAAAGATGTCGGTAAATGACATGGGAAGAATGTGAGAATAAAGGGGAGTAATGAGTTATTCAATGGGCAACAATTACCGAGTTAGACATTGACAAGATTATGATGTTTTGATTGTTTTGATATCCTATATATGTGTATTCAAAGACTAAACAAGAAGGAGAAAAGATTTCATGCAATAGAATGAGTAAAGGTTTGATACTATTCTATTTTGCCGATCATAGAGCTAGTCGGTTAACACTAAGGATATCGCTATCGGTTAATGAAGGCAGAATGTCTACCGAGTAAAGTTTAGTATTAATCGAGTAACAATCGAGTAGTAACAAACGCATTGGATGCATAAATACATTATTAATTGAAGGATGCCAATGAGTTGGAGATGTATAAATGATTGGTATGTCGTGCAAGAAGTTTGTTGAGGATCTACAATAATGAAAATACAAGAGTTAGATCTACAACGCAGATTGAACGGTCATAACCTAGCATAAGTACCAAGGAAGGAATACAAGTTCCAAGGTGAGATAAAACGTATTTCAGATCGAAGGATTCAATGAACCTAGTCAAGTATGATGATCTGATGGCTAAGATTGATCATGGGATATGTGATCAAGGAGATTAAGCAGTTAGGAATTACTTATAAATAAAGAATAGTTGTAGAACAAAGCAAGCAGACAAACTGGAAGCACAATGATGCTACAGAGGTGATTACCGAGTACAAAAGATTGAAGATCTGATTGTAGAACATATTGAGAAGTCCAGCAAGAAGAAAGATAAGTCTTATGACAAGATTATCTTGAGTACATTGAGCACATAGAATTTGCTTTAGCATTTCAAATGTGAAGTTGCAGATATATTTTATTACTGTTATTTATTTTTGTAAGTGATAGGAAATCTCTTAATCGAGTGGACCTAACCCTAAACCCTAAGCCCTAAATCCTAAACCCTAAACCCTAAACCCTATCTTATTTGTAAATCCTCTAGCAAGGTAACATTTTGAATAAGTGTTTGAAATCATTTGACAAGGTCACTTCTAACAAAGTGAAGATTCTAACAGATCTAAGGGAAATCTCTTAACTGGGTCACATCTAGCAATGTGTATGTAATCTTTAATAGGATTTGCTTTTAACTGAGCATACTCTAGAAGAGTATGTTTTCTTAGTGGGTTTGAAATCCCACAGTGGTTTTTCCCTATTTGGGTTTCCAAGTTAAATCTGGTGTTAAATGTGTTATGATGTTTTATGTTTGTCAGTTTATGAGTTTGAATGATTTACAGTCATAGTTGCATATTAAGTAAATGCTACCGAGGTTGAATATGATGAATAGACTAAATTGTGTGTTTAGATGATTCACCCCCCCTCTCATCTAGCTAACAATTGGTATCAGAGCTTTGGACTCCGGAAGACAAGTTTAAAGGAGCTTGAGGCAAGATCCGAAGATGTATAAAAGGGATGCATCAAAGTTGAACAAGTCAAGTTTCTCCACATGGCAAAAAATGATGAAGCTGCACTTATCAGGAATTAGAGAATATGCAACATATTATCTGGAGAACTATTACATTGCACCCAACACCTACCCGATAACAATGGAAGAGATAAAGGCAAAGAAAGAACATATTCAAGCAATGAGTGAAGTAATATCAGCATTGACTGACTCAGAGTTTAATGATCTAGAAGGTTGTAATGATGCCAAAGCAATGTGGAATAAGCTTATATCTGTATATGGTGGTGATGGACATGTTTAGAGAGCAAAAGTAGACAGTCTAAGAGGTCAACTTGAATCCGCTAGAATGAATGAAGGTGAGAACATTATCCAATACAGTACAAGGTTAAAGGAAACTGTCAATCAAATCAAAGGAGCATGAAGAACTATTGAAGAAAAGGATGTAACAAGTAAGTTGCTTAGAACACTTCTACCTGCTTATGCCATTCGAGTCTTTGCAATTAATGAATTAAGGTTTGTACCAAACATGACAATCTCCTTGGATGCTACTATCAGTAAGCTACATGCATTTGAGTTAAGCAATTTTGATAACAGTGAGTCTTTGGTAAATAAAGTTGAATCTGCATTCAATTCTTTTCATCTTGGTAAATCTGATGATTGCAATGGTAGAATGTATAAGTATACTGAAGAAAATAATAGTGGAGCAAGTGAGAGATTTCGCAAAAACATGGAAGAATTACACAAACTATATGAGGAAATCAGAAAGCAAGAAGAGTTTGAAGCGTTATTAGCTAGAAGGTTACCGAGAGGTAAAGGTAAGTATAAAGGAAAGTTACCTTTGAAATATTTTAACTGTGATAAAATAGGGCATATGGCTTCTAACTGTCCTGACAAAGAATCTAGTGAAAAGAAAGAATACCAAGATGATAGATAGAAAGGCAACCATTACAGAGGGCACCGAGACTTCAAAAGGAGAGATAGAAAGACATGCGTAGTAGCTGATGAGGAATCCAATGATAATAAATCTAATGAGACTGAGAAAGAGGAAGTTGTTTATGTGGCTATCAAAGATGGATTAGATGAAGAAAGGTATGAAGAAAAATCCCTAATATCTCACATAAATAACAATGATTCTTGGATCATAGATAGTGGATGCTCACATCACATGATAGGTGATAAACACAAGTTTGTTATAATAGAAGACTATGATGGAGGTTATGTAAGATTTGGTAATGATGCACCATGTCCAGTGAAAGGTAAAGGTTCTATTAAACTTCTTGACAATGCTAAATGTGATGATACATATTGGGTTGAAGGTCTGAAATACAATCTATTGAGTGTAGCACAGCTAAATAATATAGGATAGCGACTAGAATTTCAGAAGGGAATTGTCAAAGTTCATGACAAACATGGAAAACTGGCTGCTACTGGGACTCAAACAAAAGGTAATACATTTCATCTTGACTAAACTCAAAACAATTGTCTAAATGCAAAAATAGAAGATACCTAGTTATGGCATAAAAGGTTTTGTCATGTAAATTTTGATAATCTGATCAAAATAAGTAAGAAGCACCGAGTAAGAGGTCTACCGAGCTTGGAAAAACCTGAGAATGCAATGTGCTGAGGATGACAGATGGGTAAGATGACAAGATCAAGCTTTACAAGTAAGTCCTACAACACTTCTAAGGGAATTTTAGATCTTGTGCACATTGATCTTTGTGGTCCTATGAAAGTTCAAAGTTATTATGGAGATAAATACTTTGTATTATTTGTGGTTGATTACTCAAGGATGATGTCAGTTATGTTTTTAAAAGAGAAATCAGAAGCATTTCAAATGTTTAAATGGTATAAGAAAAGAGTTGAAAATGAAACAGGAAGACAATTGAAATGTCTAAGATCTGACAGAGGAGGAGAGTTCAATTCTGATGAATTTAACTTAATTTGCAATGATCATGGTATAAAGAGACAATTGTTTGCATCGAGAACACCACAACAAAATGGGATAGCTGAAAGAAGAAACAGATCTATTGTAGATTGTGCCAAAACCTTGATGATAGAAAAGAGGGTACCTCAAACATTTTGGAGAGAAGCAATCAACACTACAGTTTACACCTTGAACCGAGTACAACTGAAGAAAGGAACTTTGAAGACACCGTATGAAATCTAGTATGACAAGAAACCTAATGTGAGTTATTTTAAAATATTTGGAAGTAGATGTTATGTTCACAAAGATGATAGAAATGGAAAGTTTGATCAGAAAAGCGAGGAAGGAACATTTCTTGGTTATTCTTCTAGAAGTAAAGCATTTAAATGTCTGATCAAATCTTCTAACAAAATAGTGGAAAGTGCAAATGTGAAAATTGATAAATTTGCAGAAAGAAATGATGAAGGAAACTCCAAAGAACCAGAAGATTATGAAGAGTTTGTATATGTACAACCGACCAGTTTTATCGAGAAAGCCGATGAAGAAAATACTCAGTTACCGAGAAATGAAGAAGATCATACAGAGCCTACCGAGCCTATATTAGCCAAATATGTCAGAAGAAATCATGCATCAAGTCAGATTATAGGAGACAAGGATGATCCAGTGATGACAAGGAACAAACTGAGACAGAACACATGTTTGATATCTGAATTTGAACCGAGAATAGTAAAAGAGGCATTTAACAATGAAGATTGGGTAAATGCTATGACTGAAGAGATTGAACAAATCAAGAAAAATGAAACATGGACACTGGTCCCAAGACCAAAAGAGAAAAATGTAATCAGGACAAAGTGGATTTTTTGAAACAAGCTAAATGAAAAAGGTGAGGTCATTCGTAATAAAGCAAGGCTCGTTTGCAAAGGTTATGCTAAAGAAGAAGGAATAGACTATGAAGAGACTTTTGCACCTGTAGCAAGACTTGAAGGAGTAAGAACATTGTTGGCATATGCTGCTTACAAAAATTTCAAGATATATCAAATGGATGTTAAATCTGCATTTTTGAATGGTATACTAGAAGAAGAAGTTTATATTGAACAACCTGAAGGATTTATTGAAGAGAATAATAAAGATCAAGTATGTAAGTTGAACAAAGCATTAAATGGCCTAAAGCAAGCACCTAGAGCATGGTATGAAAGATTGCACTCTTATCTAATCAAGATTGGTTTTATGAGGACAAGTGAAAACAACAACATTTATATGAAGAATGATGAGGAAAATGGAATAATGATTTCAACCATATTTGTTGATGATATTATCTTTTGTAGAAATGACTCTTTATGCAAGAACTTTGGAAATGAAATGTGCAAAGAATTTGAGATGTCATTAATTGGTGAAATAAAGTATTTTATAGGTTTACAGATACTACAAATGAAAAATGAGATCTTCATTACTCAATCCAAGTACATAAAGGAAATCTTGAAGAAATTTGGAATGGAGGATTCTAAACCTGTAAGTACTCTTATGACTACTGTACATTAGGAAATAGGAAATCATCACAAACAAGATAAACATACTAATTATTAGCTCAATCACAAAAGCTCATTGCAATGATCTATCCTAAACAACATTCAATAGAGACATGAAATAAAAACATTCAAAACTAGAAATTAAGCAAACCAAAGGTATGATTTGAATGCTCCTTCATGCGGCTCCATTGTCCTTCTTTCTTCTCCAAATAGTTTTGTTGTGGATCTCACCTACTAGTGCATGATCATGATATGAAAGCAAGTAAATAAGATATTGCTCAAGAATACTCGAAGCGTGACTAATTAGAAATTCGATAATCTGATTAGGGGTTCGATTGAAGAAATTCATCCAATTTATAGAGAAATTGGAGAAAAAGATCAAATTAGCATGATTCAATTCAAATGGAAATTGCAAATCAATTATGTCAATTATGACAAATTATGAGAAATTATGCACTTTCTATGCAAAATTTGTTGATTGATAATTTATGACAAATTATGACAAACTTCTATGTCAAAAATTGATTGATTGTCAATTATGACAAATTATGACAAATTTCTATGTCATTTCCACGAATTTAGGAGAGAAATAGGAGGAAAATAATGAGGAATTTAAGAAAAAAGATGAAATTGATGAAAATTAGAAATTAGGTAAATTAATTAATAATTTATCATTTATTAATTAATTCACAAAGAAGAATAATTAGCCAATTAAATGAACATTTAATTGTGACAAGAAAACTTAGGATAAATAAATAATTTATTAATCCTAAAGGAGGAAATGACAAACCAGGTTAAATGATTAAATCACGAAACCCTAGAAGATGAATTAGGTCTTGATGAAAGATAATTGACTCGATCATGATTTTAAATTGATAAATGACCAATGTGATAAATGATTTGATTGAGAAAATGCGCCAATTGACGAGGAACAATGACAAATTGATCCAAATTGACATAATTGAGACAAACAACGATCGGTGACAAATCAATCGCAAAATGACAAGATCGAACAAGAGGACAAGAATCGATGACAAAATAGATTGCAAAACGACAATATTGAAAATGACCACGATCAATGACAAATCGATCGCAAAATGACAAGATCGAACATGACAACGACCGATGACAAATCGATCGTTAAACGACAAGATTGAAAATGATAAGGATTGATGATAAATCGATCGCAAGATTGACAGGAGGACAAAACCCTAATTAGGATTGACGATGTCCAAAATGATGACAAATGAGCACGCACATTGATGTGATAGGATAAAATTGATCAAAATCATGATTGGATAGTGTTGTCGACAAGACCAAATTCGAGAGGCGAGACGAATGAAGAATGTAGAAGAATGACTCGATGCTTGCAAATGATAAAAACCAAGTGCGAATCATAGGAGAAATGTTAATGCGACGCAAAAACCTAAAATGAGGCAATGCGCAAATGTTAAAGTATGACTCCGCAAGCGTTGACCATTTTTAGGTGTCTACAACTACTAATTTTAAACTATCAAAGAATGGTGAATCTGCATCTGTTGATGAGACACTTTACCGATCTATGATTGGAAAGTTACAATATGTGGTTCACAACAGGCCTGATATAACACATACAGTAGGTATAGTTGCAAGATTTTCTGTAGATCCCAAAGAAACCCATATGACAACAATCTAGAGAATTTTCAGATACTTGAGAGGCACTGAAGATTATGGTTTAGTATATAAAAAGAGGAATAATTTTGACTTAAAAGTCTATACTGATTCTAACTAGGCAAGAAACATTGATGATAGGACAAGCACAAGCGGTGGAGCTTTCTTTTTGGGAGAGAGACTAGTGAGTTGGCTTAGCAAGAAACAAGGATGCATTTCACAGTCAACAGCTGAAGATGAATATGTCGCTGCAACTTTGAATTGTACCAATATAGCATGGATCAAGCAACTGTTGGAAGGTATGATTGAGAAAGTTACCAAGCCAGTAACTATATTATGTGGTAATACTAGTGCTATTAACATTTCAAAGAATCCGGTAATGCACTCTAAGACAAAGCATATCTTTATAAAGTATCATTATCTCAGAGAAGAAGTTCAAGAGAAGAAAGTTGTGCTGGAATATATTAGTTCAAAGGAACAAATAGCAAACATCTTCACTAAGCCACTGCCAAGGGACACTTTTGAGTATCTCAGAAGTAAGCTAGGGGTCCTACCCCTACTACTCACTAACAGAGTTCGGTGAAAGTATCAATTCTATGACTCCATAGAATACTAGTTGTGAGTTGATGCTGATGTACACACTTTAGAAGGATGTCTAAAGGTGTGCAGGAAATAGTGAATGAAGACAAGTTGCTCTGATCGAGACTTAGATGATACATTTGTATATGTTTTATCAAGCAAGAAAATTACTTCATAGGGGAAGTAATCATGCATTAGTTTTACTTTTTGGCATTGTTGTCAAAGGGGGAGAAGACTAATGACAGGGGGAGAAGTTTGCAGGAGATGTTTTTAGCTCAAGGCTAACAACATATAGTTTTACAACAATCTGGATCTAAATCGATTGAAATGAATCAAGTTGGTATTACCATCAATGCCAAAGGGGGAGATTGTTGGCATTACAAAAAGATTGAGAATATTGTTGGAGATAAATGATATAATTGATAAAGGATGATTACTGTCTTAATATTATTATTTTGTCATTGATGTCAAGTAATTGATTTTCTGATTCAGTATGATGTTGCCATATCTTAAAAAGCATGCTTTGATGAGTATAAAGATGTCAGCAAATGACACATGAAGAATGTGAGAATAAAGAGGAGTAATAAGTTATTCAATGGGCAACAATTATCCAGTTAGACAGTGACGAGATTATGATGTTTGATTGTTTTGATATCCTATATATGTGTATTCAAAGACTGAACAAGAAGGAGAAAAGATTTCATGCAATAGAATGAGTAAAGGTTTGATACTATTCAATTTTACCGAGCATAGAGATAGTCGGTTAACACTAAGGATATCGATATCGGTTAATGAAGGTAGAATGTCTACCGAGTAACAACTGAGTAGTAACAAACACATTGGATGAAAAATACATTATTAATTGAAGGATACCAATGAGATGGAGATGTATAAATGATTGGTATGTTGTGCAAGAAGTTTGTTGAGGATCTATGACAATGAAAATACAAGAGTTAGATCTATAGTGCAGATTGAACGGTCATAACCTAGCACAAGTACCAAGGAAGGAATGCAAGTTCCAAGGTGAGATAAAGCATTTTTTCAGATCGAAGGATTCAATGAACCTAGTCAAGTATGATGATCTGATGGCTAAGATTGATCATGAGATATGTGATCAAGGAGATTAAGCAGTTAGGAATTGCTTATAAATAAAGAATAGTTGTAGAACAAATCAAGTGGGCAAACTGGAAGCACAGTGATGCTATAGAGGTGATTACCGAGTACAGAAGATTGAAGATCTGATTATAGAACAGATTGAGAAGCCCAACAAGAAGAAAGATAAGTCTTATGACAAGATTATCTTGAGTACATTGAGCACATAGAATCTGCTTTAGCATTTCAGATGTGAAGTTGCAGATATATTTTATTACTGTTATTTATTTTTGTAAGTGACAGGAAATCTCTTAACCAAGTGGACCTAACAGTTTTATTTGTAAATCCTCTAGCAAGGTAACATTCTGAATGAGTGTTTGAAATCCTTTGACAAGGTCACTTCTAACAAAGTGAAGATTCTAACAGATCTGAGGGAAATCCCTTAATCGGGTCACATCTAGCAATGTGTATGTAATCTTTAACAGGATTTGCTTTTAACCAAGCATACTCTAGAAGAGTATATTTTCTTAGTGGGTTTGAAATCCCACAGTGGTTTTTCCCTATTTGGGTTTCCACGTTAAATCTGGTGTTAAATGTGTTATGATGTTTTATGTTTGTCAGTTTATGAGTTTGAATGATTTACAGTCATAGTTGCATATTAAGTAAAGGCTACCGAGGTTGAATCTAATGAATAGACTAAATTGTGTGTTTATATGATTCACCAAAAAAGACCTTCCCTACCCTTATGCTTACAAGATTTGATATTAGAAAGGTTCCACCTTTCATTAAAGTCCTCTTTAGCAGCTGATCCATGATCAGTTCCATTTAAACATTCAAATATTCCTCTATAGATTTTATCCACCACTACCTCAAGGATAACATTTTAATCCCTAAAAAATCCTATTATTGCACTCCTTCCAGATATTCCATATGACATTAGGGAGAGTAAGTTTCCATAGCTCAAAATTCTTAGAATTGGAATTAGGACAATACCATTGTTGCCATAGCTCCCCCAGAGAGTTCAGAAAAACCCAACTCAGCTTCCACCTACAAAAAATAATAATCCAAATTTCTTGGCTGAAAGTGCACTGGTAGAGGATGTGACAAGTAGACTCCTCTTCCTTGCAACAAAGAGAACACCTATTAGGAAAAACAAATCCATGCTTTTGGAGGTTATCAAGAGTCAGCACCTTGTTTTGGATAAAAATCCAAAAGAAGATATTAACTTTAGGTATTAATTTTTTTATCCACACTTTACCCCAAATAGAAGACTCTCTAAATATTATCAAGTGCTTGAAGAGAGAAATTGAGACATCTTGGTCTATTGAAAATATAATTGTTAAAGCTAAAGAAATTATAACTAGCTTTAAAAGTATTATAATTACTCATGCCTTTAGAGAAAAAAATTTGGTTGCGGATGGTTTGGCAAATGTAGGTGTTATTTTCGAGGCTCAAAGTATTTGGCACGGGGAAGGTAATATTAATTTTGATATTAAAAATCTTCTTAGAAATGACAGATTCATGGGAAAAGATGAATCACACAATCAATCATGATAGTTGTAATGAGTAATCTTTACATTTATGGAAAGGTAATGATGACCTGGTGGAATGGCAGAATCTTAATCAAAGATATTAATCTTTTGCACACTTTGTGGGTTAACATTTTCAAAATTTCGAGAGGCGAGTGGAAGGAAGCTCCGAATTTGCAGAAGAACAGAACTGGTATTGCAAATTTGAAAATGGGAGGGGATCTAAGGAGAGAAGAACCAAATAACATGTCCAGATGGAAGGAAATGCCAAAGGTTTGGAGTAAGATGGAAAAAGGGTTTATGACGAATTTTATGGAGAAGCTGGTCGATTATAACAAAGGCAAGGTTAATCTTGCAGTTACCAAAATCACTGAAAACTGGAGAAATGGTTCTTTCAAAATTTATGGGGTGAGATTTAAGTTGGATGCGGACCTCATAGCGACAGTAACAAGTATGCCCCACTCAGGTCTTAATTTTTTCAGAGATTTAAAAGTTTCTAATAATGCGGTTAAGATTTTTTCGCGTAAGTAGAAGGAAAGGGCAAAAATTGGTAAAGCTACGGGAGGGTATTATGATGTGTCCAACATAAAGAAAAGTTGAGGTTGTGTGTTGAATGCCATCATGGAATACATTACTGTGGAGGGCCGGTTTATTAGGGTCCACACATACCATTCCATTTCATGTTGTTAAATCATTTTAGGCACGAGAAAAGGATTTCCTTGCCCTACTACCTCTTCAGGTTGTTGTTGAGATCTCTTAATAAGCACAGTAAGAATCCTTCGACTCTAGTGCTTCATTGTGGCCTCATTTTGCTCATTTATGAGCACTGCAAAATTCTTGCTATCTAGGAATGATGCCCTGCAAAATGGACAAGGTTAGTCTAAGATAAACAACACAAGACACACAAGAAAATCGTTAGTGTTATTCAATCAAAAACTAATCTAAACAGGCATATCAAGAGAGACACTAAAATCATGCTAATATATCTAACTAATGAAATAAAGATAATGAGGCATCTCCAAATGCCTCTTAGCATGCTCTTAGCTCCTTCTCCATTGTTCCTATGCTCTCCAGGTTCCAAAATAGTGTAGCTCTCAACAGCTTTTTGCACTGTGGATGCTTATGGAGGATTGAGATTGAAATATTGCTCTAAATGTTAATAAAGAAGCTAATATTAAGCTATTGATGCTAAAATGATTTATTTTAACCAAAATGACAATACATGAGTTTGCTATGCTAAATGCTCTCTAAAATGCCTATAGGTTAAATGCATACAAGTTTTCAGGATTTGGATTATGAAGAAATGGGCTCTATTTATAGGAAAAATGGAGCAATGGATGGTTGAGGTTGAGTAATCTCAACAAGGGTCAGGATTGAATGATTTCAAATCCATGTGAAGGCTTTCAACCCAATCCCAGGATGACAAGTGTTAATGTGAGATAGGTTGAGAGGGGAGGGAATAAACATTAAATGCTTGATATGACCTTGGGAGTTCAAGTCAAGGTTGGTTGAATGAATAAACTCTTTATTCAAAGAATAAAGCTTTTATCCAATGGATAAACTCTTGTGCAAATGTGAAATGGATGAATATGGTCAAAACAATAAATGTTTGGGGGGACAAGTTTGAAATAACCATAAATGGTTATGTAAGAGCCATAAATGGTCATGTAAGAGCCATTAGTGGTCTTGGAAGACTTTGGGGGTTAATTTGTTGAACACACAAAGCATTAAATGTTTTTCAAAGACTTTGGAGTCTTTGAGAAGTGACTCCATTTTACTTAGGAATGTGACAATAATTAGGGGATGGTTTAGGCTAATTAGGAAGGGGTTAGAAGAATCTAGAAGGGGATTAGATTTTGCAAGTGGATTTGGTGGGTGAGGGAAAATAGGATTTTATTAAAATAAAAATTAATTTATTTCAATAAATGTGTGCAAGTTGCATTTGTAGGAAAATGCAAGTGGGGGAGGATAATGATTTAAATAAATGTTTTTATTTAATTTATTTAAAAGAGGAAAAGGGGATTTTAATTAAATAAATAGATTTTATTTATTTAATTGATTGGAATTTGATTTAATGAATTAATTAAAATAAATTGAATAATTTATTTAATTAATAGGAGAATGTTTGGAGATGAATTAATTAAATATTAATTTAATTAACTGATGGCTAGTGGATTTTTAATCAAATAAATAGCGAATATTTATTTAATTAAGTTGGACAAATTTGTGTGACTACAAGGAAAGTAAGAGGTTGTCGTTGTCTCCGGGAAAGGGTAAGAGAAAGATGGAGGAAGGCATTCCAAGCAAGGAAGAGTTGATTCAAAAGAAAAAGAGCAAACGTGCTACTCGGTTGAAAATTCAAGAGGACAAGGATACTCAAATGGAAATGGAGAATGTTTCTGAGGATATTGGAAAAGACGACAGTGAGATGGAAATGGAGGAGTCTGGAGGGGAGGAAAGTTGGAAAGAAGAGGATGCAAGGGAAGAGGAAGGAGAAGTTGAGGATGTTTCCAACCAAGATAGTCCTACCCGTAGTGTTAGTTTAGTCAATGTTGATAGCCAGCCAAGGGAGAAGGAGGATGATAAAATTAATGAGGAAAAAGATATGGATTTTGAACAGGAGAAGAATAAGCTCAAGCAGGAGAAGGACAAGGAGAACCCGAGCAAGGATAAGGAGTTTGCTGGAGAAGGGTTAATTCTAGATAATCTCAAAAATCTCTCTGATGCTAGAATGAGCTTTGACAGGTGGACTTATGAAGGTATCAAGAACCTTGAAAATAGTGGGAAGCACTAGGAAGAGGAGAGGAAGAAAGATGAAAGGGATCAGAAGCAGAGGATGAAGGATTTGGAGGAAAAAGATAAGAAGATGGAAGCTCAGATTGAGAAGCTGGGGGAAGGAAAAAATGCAATAAAAAACCTGTTGGTTATGATCCCAGATATCTTGACTGTTGTTACAAATAACTTAGAGGAAATCTCTAAGGTACTTGAGGGATCCAACACTCCTAAGCCAGTTGTGGACCTTGATATGGATGAAGATGCCATTGAGATTGGGACTGCGGAAAGTGCTCCTAGTGGAGCTGCAAAGAGAATGAGGGTGAGCATGAAGAAAGTTGTTGTGGCTTCTCCAAAGGAAATCCCTAAACTTAGGGATAATATTAAAGAATTGTATGGGATTAGCGAAAATTTGGCTAATGCCCTGAAAAACATCAAGTTGCTCCTTTTTTGGATTTTGTCTGTTTTTGCTAGTTCTGTGGGGTTTTTTACTAGATTTTGATCATTTCTCTACTGGCTTTTTATTTGTTTGTTCCTTCTTGTCGCTTAATGCTTTTATATCTTAAGGATGTTTTGTAAAGGGTTTCAAGGCCCCTTCAAAACCTTCTTTTACCTTAATAAAAAACAAAATACATTTACTATGTTAATCATCTTAAAGATTTTGTAGATACTAAAACGAGAGATCCTAACTTGTGTACCTCTCTTAGGGTATCTTGTGTGGATGAAATGAGATCTAATGCTTTACCCAATGATCTTTCTACAAGAGAGAAAGCATTGGAAAGTAATATGGACCCATGTTTTCCTCATATGCATACCCTTAAGAAAGGGGGGCAATATGAAAACATCAACATTCTTACATCTTTAGATCCTCCTTATTCTCCTAAGACCTATTTTCAACATCAAAGTCTATGTAGAGAGGATAATGTCATGAATATTATTCATGGCCTTTCTCCTCGCATAGAAATCACTAAAAATGAGCTTTTAGATGATGAATATGTTCTTCTCCAATCTTCCAAAAAGGATAAGCTTGATAAAGGCAAAGAGATTCTCATTCCACATGATACACCTCCTTCATCTACAAATCCTTTTCTACCTCCTTACACATCAGATTTCAAAGACATTCATGATCTCATTCCTCCATCTATTCAATTGCAACATTCTTATAGTCATGGCTTTCATATAATTACAAAACAAGGTTTTAAAGGACAAGGAATTGGGAAATTTGAGTATGGAATTTGTGTCCCTATAAACCCTCCTACAAAAACTACTACAAGAGGCCTAGGAAGTGGTACCCCTCTTTCTATGGACGAACTCCTTAGGATTCAAAACTTTCTAGATTACCTTAAAAAACAACAAATCAAGAGAGCTTGCAAGAATGCTTCTTCTTCAAAGAGTCCTTTTTGTTCATTTCATCAAACCCATGACCATAATGTTGATGATTGCCCTGATTTTAAAAAATATATTCAAGATGGTATAGATAGTGGCAAAATTAGAATTGTGGATAATGAAATTTCTTCTCCTAACAAACCCTTTTCTTCATGGCACGACGATATTTACCATCCTGATAGGTTAGCTGCAAGAATATATTGGAAGTTGAAATACGACAAGAACATTTCCTTTCCTCCTCAAAATAAAAACAAAAATCAAGTGAAAGGTATTGAATATTGCATTTTTCATGATTTATATTCACGTTCTCTTGGAAAATGTTATGCATTTAAGAAATTTGTTCAACTACAATATGATCTTGCACACATTTGTCTCACAACAGATCTAGTTGTATTTCTTGGTAAAAACATAGTGCCTTAGCATTTATTTTCCCTTCATGGTGCTCTTCACCATATGTCATAATTAGCCCATTTAACAGGAGCTCTTTATCATTAGTTGTGATATTGTTTCACTTTAACATACTTTGGGGCAGCAACATGAAGTCCATTTTTCTTCTTCTTTCTATAAATTTATCTCTATCTTTGTGCATCATTCATTATTAGATCTTTTTTCTTGCATAGGGTTGTTCTTATGTGAGCATATCATTGTTCTTTAGTTTTCATCTTTGCTTGGAGAGGAGCATCTTTAATGAGTACTGCACTTCTTCTCTTTCTTTCATTCTCTTGGAAATCTTACCTCTTCTATGGTTTTGATTATTTGCAAGTATGATATGCCCCTTAGCAGAGAATGATCTCTTGAGAAGTATGTATCCTTTCCTTGAGAGGATTTTGTTCCACTTGGATGGCATGTCACTTGAAACTAATCACCATAAAAAAATGTGTAATGTTTCTCCTTGTTCTCCTCACTTCGGGGGCAAGGATTTTCACTCCTTTCCCTTTCTATCTTTCTCATTTATCATTATTTCCTTTTGGGGCTTTATTTTTCATATATGATTATCATTTCTTACAATGGTATGCTTTTACAATTAATCCTCCTTGGGGAATATATGATGCTTTTTCTCTCTTCTTTTCCAAGATTACCACTTCTTGAGACATGTATTTTACATTTACTAATATCTTTTCTTGAATGTGTTCATGTAAGTTCATTGCATATTTGCTTATGTTTAATCTCTCTCTAGTCGATTTTGTAAGCTCTTCTCATTTTCCCATTAGCTTGGGGGGGCTATGATCCTTCTCTCTCTCTCTCTCTCTCTCTCTCTCTCTCTCTCTCTCTCTCTCTCTCTCTCTCTCTCTCTCTCTCTCTCTCTCTCTCTCTCTCTCTCTCTTCTCTAGAGATCCACTTTAACCTATTAAGTGGATGGTGTGAGTTTTATTACTTGATGTCATTTCTTATGTGAATTTGTTGTTGTGCACTCAAGGATTGTCTCTTATACAAGAGGTGTTAGTCCTTGACTACAACCTCTTTTACACTTGGTAATCTACATCTATGATAAATTCACCCATCCCTCTTGGGGCTAAAAGTGAGTCATACCTCATCAAGAATCCCTTTCACCTATAAATAGGAAGGATTGTATTCTTCTTCTTTCCTTTCCTTGTTCTAGAAGATGTTATATTTGTCTAAGACAACTCCTCTTGGGGGTAGATGTCTTTTGAAAAAATATCTCTTCTCCTCCAAAGATCACCTTTACACTTACAACAAGATATCTCTTGTCAACTATCGTATCCTTTCTTGAAGAGTATTCCCTCTCTTGCTTGGATTTATTACATCGTTTCATAATGGATATATTCTTTGTGGTGAAGGTAGGTATCCTTGTTATACTTTCCTTAAGATATCAACATTAACCTATGTTGACATCTTAAGGGGGGACACCCACACTGCTCCTTTGTACTATACTTATCTCATGCATTGTACAGTGAGACATTCTTGGAACCAGAGTGAAACCTCTTAGAGAAAGGTGTTGTCACTTTTCTTATAAAGTGAGATATTCTTGGAACCAAAGGGTTTCCTCTTAGAGCAAGATGTTGTCACTTTTTGTACAATGGGTCATTCTCAAAACCAGTGCACGGTCTCTTAGAGCAAGATGTCTTCACTTCTTCTTTTCTTGTATAGTGAGACATTCTTGGAACCAAACGAAAACCTCTTCGAGAAAGATATCATCACTTTTCTCTTGTACAAAGGGTCATTCTCGGAACCAGAGAAGGGTCTCTTAGAGCGAGATGATGCCACTTTTATTTTATGCGGGGTGATTATTTTTGGAACCAGAGCACAAACTCTTAGAGAGAGATGTCACAAATTTTTGGACACTTGTACTATACATTCTATACAAGTTATAGCGTACTTGGGCATAGAGTCCTATGAGGCTCTTCAAACCTCACTTGCACACATGCACATGAGGTTGAGTGGAACTAACGGTGTTCTCACTCTCTCTCTTTATATGGACCACCTAGATAGGTTCTAGGGGCAAGATTTTCTATTTCCTTCTCTCCATGGATCACCTAGTTTCAGGTGCAAGATGTCCATGGTTTCTTTCTTCTTCACTTTTTTCTCATGGATCATCAAAGTGTGTATTCATGTTCTCTCTCTTCTTCCTCTCATGAACTCATAGTTTTACTATTGATAGTTCATGGATGATGTCATATTTTCTCTTTTATGTGACCGCCTGTGTTTATGTGATGACATTGGTCTTTGTGTCCCGATTAGTTATTGAGACATCTGAGCTCGAGATCTCTTCAGATAGTTAGTTTGTCATCTTGTGTCTTGTTTTTGTCATGTGTCTTTTTGTGGTTTTTATTTGTTTTGTGTGTCTTGTACCTTATTTGTGTTCTCTTGCATATATTGGTGTGAGTTGAGACACTAATATTGGGGGATTTTTTCTCCTCAATATTAGTGGTGTCCTATACTCCTTGTGGAATTGCTATGCATCTCTCATCTTCATCTCTCTTTTCTTCTACTTTACTAGTAGTAGTGGCGTAATCCATACTCCCACCAAAGTGGGGGATAAATGTAGTGTCATAAAATTGTGTCCCCTACAATTTTAACCACATTTTGGTTCCTCACCATGGCAATGGCATCTCCTTCCCTAATCAAGACCTATTTTCTACATTCTCACCCCTTCACCCTTCCTCCTCCATGTCATGTGTCTACTCTAGATCCTATCCGGGCCCCAAAATAGGGTAGAATGGGGGCATGGCTCCCTTGTCCCCCTAGGACAGGGGTGTGGGACCCTTGTCCCCACCCCTTAGGGTGGCCCTATGTCAAGTCCGCCCGGTCTCTTATGCACAATTTGTCTTTGGGGTTTGCAATTCCTCTGTGTCAGCCTTCAGTGGTTGAAAATTAATCCTTGAGGCATGTATAAAAAGGAATTCAATACCCTCATTCATGGATGGATAGATGGATGAAAAGGGATAAGAGACATAGGGAGAAGATACAACTTTTCAAGGTCATCATCAAGCATCAAGTCTTCTTCATTCATCCATTGGAGAAACATTACAATTTTCATTTGCAAGCATGTGTGTGTGTTAGGGGTTTGTCATGTTACATGCTATTTCATACAATATTTATGATTACATTCAAAAGAAAAGCAATCATCATCAACAAGTTGCAGATCTACAAGGTATACATTTCCATTGTTTACATTCAAGCAAGTGCAATTACTTTCTTTCAAGGTTGATTCCTTAACCGGGTTTTGACTCAGTCAAACCCCTATCCACAACTATTTTCTCTCTTTTATATGTGTAGGTTGCAGGTGCACAACTATAATTGTAGGTTTGAACTTCATTTGCAGAGAAGAAAGAACCCCTTTCATTTCACAGATTTTGTGGCGGACCATGCACATTTTCGCCATGGTCCCGACATTTTTTCTCCAAATTTGTAGGGAAAATATGCATCAATCTAATTAGCTCAGATCCAAAGTTACAGCGTGATCCCGAACTGGTAGCTCCTCATTTCATTCATTTCCTCTCTCTTTTCCACATAGTCAACAAGTCAACTTTCTCATTTACAAAAGAGGGTAAATCACACTTCAACTGCTTGCAACCCACTTGGAATTCACATCCTTGTTTCCCTCAGATTTGGATCTAGCGGATTCAAGCCCCTCTTTTGAATGTAAAGTATCTCCCAAGTGAAAATCATCCTAGTGGCTTCCTTTTTCTCTCCTAGGTGGGGAGTCACTAGGATCCAATTTTCCAATTTACAAAAATAAATTCAATATTTAAATCAATTCTCATGCAAAGATTAAATTGAAAATCTTAATCAAGTTCAAGAACATGCTAAATTAATCAATTTAATTAATTGATTAATTAAATCAATTATCTTTCCAATCTCTATTTCTATCATTATTTTTTTATCTTCCAATTAGCTTTTTATAAATAAAGATTTCTTTGTCATCAATCAATTAACTCTTTTGTCTATTCAATCGATTCAATTAATTGAGTTCCACCTCCAAATCAACATTTTAACTATCAATCAACTTTTTATCTCACCTGAGTTCCACCTCTCATTCAATCCTCCCTGAAAATCTATAAATTCAACATCAATTCTCCATTTTCAACGATCACGAACAATCACGAACTTCAAAATCTCCTGTCATTTTTTAGGTTAGTAGCACAATATCTAAGATCCATCATACCACAAGAAGCATAAGAACAATGGAAGCTACATGCGATCATAGAATAGGGAGTTTTTGATTGAATATTATAAACCATATTGCTTTGTTTGCATTATTTTATTGGTTTATTTAGAATTCTTTAATTAGATAGGGATTCATGATTTCCATTTAATTCTAGTTAAGCAATGATGAATTTTATCGATATACATTTGGTGAACCCAACGTGAACAACATCTAATTAAACCTCTATGTTTCTTTTATGTTTTTGTGAGATTATAAATATTTTGGAAATTTTTGCAAGTTTTGTATGAATTTTACAAGCGGATCTAAGTTTTGCACATTCGTTCAGACACATTATCGCATTTTTATAAACAATTTTGTGCAATTGTTTAGATAGATGTAATGGAGGAAATTTGCCACCTCAAGGATGATGTATCCTTGAGGACAAATTGTCCTTTCAATTACCTCTGCGAACTGGTGCTAAGATGAGCCATGGGATAACAGAATCATGCAAGAAGTGTTAGACACTCGAGAAGCGTCTCTAGATGGATCTGCAAAGCCTCTATCCTTGGGATGAGTGCATGGAGTTGGGACACCAGCACGACGCGCTATCATCCTGTACGGACGGAGCGCAAAGGACAAGCAGAAAGATCTGGATGTGCTGACATAATGTATTAATTGATTAAAAGATATTGAAATAAAGCGATAACACAGAACACGAGAATAAACTAAAAGATAAAAAGGAAAGAGAGAATATTACACACGGTCCACACTATGAAGCCTTCCACAAGTTGATTTCTTCCTCATAATGATGTACCTACACACATGCAAGAGAGAAAATGTTGGGGGTTGTGTTTTGGAGCCTACCTAAGTCAGACCCTCATTTTGGTGTTTCCACCTCCATAGACAACCCAAGAAGCCACAAGAATGATAATATGATAAAGATAATTAAAAATGCAATACAAGATTGGAAATGAAGATTTGGGAAATAAGAAAGAGAGGTTTTAGAAAACTCCCCTTTCATGAACAATCATTGGAAATGTCGGTGTAGTGTGCTTGAGATGACGCATAAATGGTGGTGTTGATGGGATGTTGTTTAAAGTGGTCTCCAAGAGCTTAACCTGCAAGAAGATTGCCAAACTTGCCAAACAATCCCCTCAAATGCCTTTGAAATTGATCGATAAAGGCTCTGGATGGAAACTGGATGTTGGTGGATGCATACAAAGGCATTACGATTCCTTCCAGGTGCAGGTGTAATGCTCAAATAGTCACCTGTGGATTGTCATATTCACAAGATGCTTGCACATTGTGTGGACGTCTTTGTATCGCGCATTTGTCCTTGAAGGTGATAGGCTAGTAGAGTTGGTAATGCTTTGGTCAAAGCTAACATGGATGGTCTGAGTGGACAAAAGGACATTGTTGGCATTTGGCATAACTGATACAGATGAGGTGATGTAGTTAAAGACTGATGACTGCACCGGTAGAGGATAGAAGACTATTTGTGATGAAGAGATTGAGATTTTATGATTAGATGACTTGATCAATAATTTGTGTTCCTAAAGTTTTTTTAAATCATCTAAACTTGATTTGGTTTACCGGAAGACATGGTTTACCAGCAAAGAACAAAATATTGTGAATTAGGACTTTAACCTGTAAAACATATATGTTTTGGTTGAATTGGGTGATCAACGATGATCGGTGTTTTGCAGTTTAGAATTTTGAGATTGTGTCATATAAAGGAGTATCTGATCAGAACTAGAACTTGTGATGACTACCAGAAGGCTTGTTTTAAATTTTTGATGAAGTTTTGCTATGCTTTTAGTATGGTTTAAGGACCGGTGAAGAAATCATCAAAACTTTAGTGATTTTTGTTATGGTGGTGATTGACGATGAGTCTACATGAAGGTGGTAACATGACATAACCTGCGTGAAATGTTTGATTTCTATTTTGGCATGATTCAAGGAAGAATTTATTGAGAAACAACGAAACACTTAGTGGAGTGTTTTGAGGTTTTGATTTTCATAAAAATCAAATTTTCGTGATGGGTTTTGATCAACTAACGGTTGATATTGCATTGTAATTTGATGTAATGATCTGTATGTTGGTCTGATATGATCTCTTATGATTTGTATTATAATTTTATGATGTAATTAGGGTTTAGTGCTCAACCTATTTGAGATGGCTATTTAGGATGGCATAGTTGATGTTTATTGTGTCGGTGGTCTTAAGAGAATGTGTTGAGTCATCCAAGAGTAGTGAGAGAACTTCCTAGGAGTTACAAAGTGTTGAGCATAACTAGATTTGATCTAGCAAGCTGAGAAGTGAAAGTAACAAATCACTTTTTCACTGTTGTTCCCTAACAGTTGCAATAGGTTAAATCCTTTAATCAGGTAGGTCCTAACATGGCAGATCTCAAAAAGAGTGGTAAATCCTCTCATGAGGTTGATTCTAACATATCATCAAGCTCCTAATTGAGCTGCTAGGAAAATCCCTTAACCAGGTGACTCCTAACAAGGTCTGCTCCTAACAGGGCATATTGTAAGCTCCTAATAGGGCATACTTCAAAAAAGTACAAATATTTGTGGGTACCAACTCCCACCATTTTTTTCCCCCCCTATTTGGGTTTCCACGACAAAAAAATAATCAAATTTATATGACTACTTAAGTGGTGAAAGCATTGATAGATGTGGTAAATGATTTGATTAATGTGTTAGCAAATATGATAAAGAGGTTGTTAGATCTGATAAAAGAAGTTGAGATATTTGATAAATGATTTCAGATCTGATATAAGTTTGATTTTGGCTTAATCTTGTAAATTATTATTAATAATGATTCACCCCCCCTCTTAATATTAACTAGATTCTCATAGGATTAACAAACATGATGGCGGATCCTGTCCTCCAAATGACATGGAGGAAAAGCACCATTTGTCACATTAATTACAAGGGATAACATTTTTGATATTACATTTTGCCCCCACTTTAGTGAGCATTCCTTTGTCGATGGACTTTCATTGATCAGACGAGGTTTTCCCCAATGAGATGATGTCGAGATTTGGTACAGATATTGCTATTTGGTACATCTCAAACACACTAGCTATAGACTAGCATGATGGACAATAAGATAAAGAAATGGACAAGATAGCGTAATAGAAATAAACTTTGCTCTGGAGGAAAGCCCCTGGCTACAAAAAGATACAAGATAAGAAGCCACCATTGGTATAAGATATGCTGGTATGGGTAGTAAGATGTGTTATGCTAGATGGCCATATGATAGGGTGTGATATGCCAGTATGGATAGCCATATGATAGGGTAGATAAAGATAAATTTTTGTTAGCATGGACAACAACATGTTAGATAGCCATGTGATAGAGTAGATGAAGATAAATTTGCCAGCATGGGTAGCGATGTGCTAGATAGCCAAGCGATAGGGTAGATAAATTTGGTAAGTAGTAGATTGGTCCCTACAAAGGCACTCAAGAATGGTTTGGCCCCCATCTAGGCGATATTGGAAAAAGAAAAAGATCAAGTGGTTTGGTCCCACCTAGGTGATCTTGGAATAGAGAGAGATTGAGTGGTTTGGCCCCCACCTAGGTTAACAAGGAAAATAGTCGATAAAAGACACCAATGCAAAAGATGAAAGGATAAATGCCAAAGATAAAATGATAAGTGTAGATATGATGGCCTCCCCTTAGAATGATAGTCATGAAAGGTATGCCATTCTAAGGAGAAGAGTGGTTGTGGAATGTCAACATAATGAGATGTTTTTGTGGAATGCCACCAATAGATATTGACACATAAATGTCCACAACATCAAAATATGCAATGCAAGAGGACAAGGGGATCCGATAGTTTGGCATCAGAACCCATAGCAGTGTCAACAATATATATAATATTACTGCGAGATGGGTGTAATGTCATAGTGCCAAATTTCTCGGATCTGAAGAAGAGCACATGAAGACAAAAAAAGAAAAAAATTGGGTCAACATGGAAGAAGGCAAATAATGCCCCCAATGCTTTGTATCGTTCTTGAATGTCGAAAAGCAAGATACAATAAATAGAAGAAGGAGGTAGACAAATAGAGTAATTTGTACAACATAAAATCCCCTATATCTGAGTACTTACAAAGTAACTCAAGTCTTTTAAGAGAGCACAATGGATAAAAATAGTCCACCTCCCATATCCAAGTACCTACGGAGTGACTTGGGTCCTCTGGGAGGGAACAAATAGATAAAGAAAGCACAAGGGAATACAATCCAAGGCACATGCAAGTAGATGTAGATAAAAAATAAAAGTCCTAACAAGAAGCCCTTAAGAGGGGATCGTATTGCAGGAGATCATCGTCCTCAAGAAGAGCCTCATCCTCCCAATCTAGGTCATAGGGAGAAGGGGGGTGAGCTTGAAGAGGAATTACCACAAGGGTCACACCGGGTGCCTCACCAACAATGAGAGAAAGAGATGAAGCAAAAATGACATCTTCATCTATAGACTTGGAGGTGGCGAGGGTCAATGATCATGTGAAGATCGTAGACACAACCAAGATGTCCTCCAAGGAGCCGAACATGTAGGCCTCCATGGAGGAAGCAAGTAACTCACCTGGAGAAGATGAAATAAGAACATGACTAGCAAACTCTAGAAGAGGGGCAGTGACAAACTCGAGAGAAGGCAGGGCCTTCTTGATCATACAAACAGAAAAAGACAAACTAGTAGGCACTGAGACGGGTAAAGGAAGGGATGAAGAACATACCTACGAGTCTTGCATCATTGAAACTCCAGAACAAGGCCCTGCTCAAACTTGTGTTTACATGAGATAGGAGTGTCAGGCCTCCTATCAACCATAGTAGGCTAGAGGACGCTAGGAAAACTTGGATGTTGGAGTGATGGAGAAGCAAGCGAGGCAGACAAAGCTACACTGGGAACCACCTATGTATGTGACATATTAAGGGGTCAGGACAAGGGAAGCATGTCCGTAAAATAAGTGGTAAGAGGCATCTCCAAAGAAGGAGCAATGAAAACTTGTACCCATTTAGAGGGAGGGTCATCAAAAGCCCTTGAAGCAGCATGGAGGGAGATCAAAATAGGTGCAAAGATGAGAGCAACCAAGGGAATAGGCTCTGAAACAACAATGCTGGGTGTCAGAGGCACACTATCAGACTATAAGGTAGCGTCACACACTCAAGCTCAAGCCCATTGAAATATTTTATGCTCACATGCACATTGATTACAATAGAGGTGATGACCACCAACCCAAACCAAAGAGGATTCAGGAGCATCGTGCTCCATAGGAGAGGCCTCAGGAATTGTGTAAAGGATGGGAGAAGGCCCAACCAATGAAGAAAGAGGTGCATCCTAGAGGGGTACCACATCCACAACAATGGGGGCCCAACCTTGTTTCACTCAAGGAGTAGCTAGAGGAATAGAGGGTACCAACATAGGCTATGAAAAAGGGAAACGATAAGAGCACTTCCTTTTCTCATAACGAGAGGGCTGGGGAATATCATCCATGATCAAGAGTTCGAAGGGAGGGTGGGCCACATACTTTGACAATAAGGGTGCCTTTCCCTTGGTTGCACTGGGTGCAGTCACAAGAACAATAGACACCGTTGGAGGTTGTTTGGTCCTAGGAGAACGCGGAGATCTATTTGATGGAGCAGGCTTAGCCTTGATCCCCAATAATGAAGAGACATGAGGCACTACCCACTCCAAGATTGGAATTGATGGAGGAGGGGTCGATGCAGGAGGTGGCAACAAAACACTAGGCTGCATAGATTTAGGGGCCGAATCCCTCATTTTATACTAATAATAAGTGTGGTACATTAAATCACCACGGGGAAGCATGGGCTCCATTGGAGTAGGCCAAAAGTAGTCCAACAAAAAATCTCCACATGTGATCAGGGGTCGGTATCCAGTGTCCTAGATGACATGCATCATGCCCTCATGGGAAAAATTGAGACATTTGTGCACAACTGAGGGGACTTCTTACATAGCAATCAACCAAGGAATGTCAAGCTTAAGTCATAAGAGGTCCAATTTGGGAATGATGATGAACACAGAGGACACCGCCTTAGGCCCTACAAGGACCGTCAAGGTGATACCACCCAAGGGGTGGATAAAGAACCCATCATGCATCCTCAAGGTTGTTTGACACTCATCATACACTGATCTATGCCAAGAATTCACAAAGAGATTCTTCTCTATGATAACATCGACTTTGCTAGATGGGTCAACAATCACGCTTGTGACAGTTTGACCGTTCAGCTTGGTAGGGATGAAAAGAGGAGTAGGCTCTCCACAATACGAGGCATCCAAAATGAAAAGGACAAGTTAGATACATTCTCCTTTTGGGATGGAGGTGAGATAATGTTGGTTATGGTGATCATGTTCACATATGGACCATCATCCAGAGAAGGATCTAATGCAGAGATAAAGTTTGCCGAATGCAGAGGGAAAAGATCGATATAAATCTGGAAGTTGTTGGTTTTATCAACAGACTTGTTTGATTTGTGCTTCCATGCGTCTACCTTGATTGCACCACTATCAATGTGGTCTTGGACAACATGTCAAAGATGATAACATCACTCAGTGTCATGACCAGGCACATGATGACAATGACAAAACTTCAAACCTTCATATCAACGTGGATAAGGCCGACTATCAGATAGTGGTTTGATTTTTGGAAGGGTAATAAGGTTGTCTTTCAACAACTGCTACATTATGTTGAAGTAGGAGCCATTAAACTTAGTGAAGACTCTATTTTGTTGTGGGGCTTGCGCAACAACCATTAGAGGAATAGCCACAATATTAACAACAACTTTATTCTTCCAAGACCCATCTGTGGATGTGCCTACAAAGGACCCACCATGAGGGTTCGAAGAAGTATCTCTAAATTGCGACACAATGTGGTGGTAATTGGTGAGAGCGGAGCACATGTTTTTGGGATCCAAGAACACTGAGAGGGGAGGGGTTAATCAGTGTTCTATCAATATGATACAATTTTATTATTTTATACCATACACATATAAACCGATAAATAAATGAACATATAATCTTGAAGAAAATAAACCATCCACATAAATGAACACCATAACACATAGAATTTATATGTGGAAAACTCAAAGAGGAAAAACTACGGTGAGATTTGTGACCCATAATATCAGTTCACTGGCCATATAAAAAGATATTATATATAATGGGGGCCTGCACATGCAGGAAGGCATACTGCCTAGAGCATACTGCTCATCACTAAAGAGTCTCAGTGAATACAAGCTTTCTGCTTAAGTAAAATATTGAAAATGAACTCAAGAATGCATCTTCTATGCCAAATAGAGTTTTGGTTCTATCTCTACTATGTATCGGTTCATAAACCCTAAATACTACCGATATCACTTCTCCTCCAAGAATGCTTTCCAAGATATCTATAGATCATTGCATGATATAACATTTACATACAAAATAATCTTCATACATATACTTTGCATTATACAGTTCTCTATATGCTCCTATATCCATATCATGTCTCTCATATATATCAAAATAACCTAGTAGACTGACCTATATACCCATTACAAACAATATGCCTTATGTCGGCTTACAATACATTACAAAAAGATATTCAATGTCGTCCTTGACAATAATTACAAAATTATTTACTAAATAAATCCTCCTTGATGTCGACTTCCTTGAAGTATTGATGTTGGTGTCAGTGTCAGTGTCGGTGTAGGTGTAGCCCTGAATGCTCCAAAGCCATTGTATGTCGGTATATGCCTCCTATAGCTGGTAAATGATTCCATCTAATCTTGTTGCCATCAATGACAATAAAATGAATCCAATGAGTGTCAATTGCCAACAATCTCCCCCTTTGGCATTGATGGCAACACTCATGAAAAATGGATTCCCTGCCAGTTCAACTAAAATATGCTCCCCCTGAGCAATACACTTCTTCTAATATCCCAATATCCTTCTCATGTGTTCTTTTCTGGTATTTTCTGATATTTTTCACATATATGCATGCTCCCCCTTTGACATTAATTCCAAAGACCGGTGAAAGAATTGAAAGAATTTCAGAACAAATGAATAAATGAATATTGTTAATTTCACTAGAGCTTGACCATCCTCAAGATTTCTGGGCATGCCTTATCCAATAATTGAAGATATGTATCCCAGCCGATTTTGAAGGTTTCAGAAATGGATACTAGTCCACTCAGTAATTGTGCTAGTGTTTCCTTCTCTTTGACTTCTATCGGCGTGGGTTTATCTATCACATCCATGCACTCTCTCTTATGAACACCCAATGAATCTAATCTGGGACTTACAAGTCCTCTAAGACTTCTTGCCCTGCGAATGATCTTATCTTTCTCTTTCTCCAAAGCAAAAATTTGGTTCTCCAAGGAAAAAATTTGTCCATCAACGGATGTGGTTAGTGGAGTTAATCCATCAAAAGAATTAGCAATGCTAGCTATCTTATCATATAACTCCAATTTTCCATCGACACTAGATGTAAGAATTTTTATATTACAAAACACTTTGTAGATATTTGTACATTGTTTGAAACAAACCTCAATAAGAATAAGTTTGTCCTCAATTTTCTTCTTTTTTGTATCTATAATGTGATAAAAAGCTATTCTTTTAGCTGCTATGAACTTTTCCAAAGCTTGTAGATCTACAATATGCTTCAGAGATTGAAAATTGTTAGAGATTTGATCTATTTGAGTCTTGAGCTTGTCGGAAGGGCTTGCTCCATCTTCAATCTGACAATCAAGTATCATTCTATGCAATAATGTGACTAGTTGATCAATTATTCCCTTGTTTGTAGTACCTTCCTTCAGTAATTTCTGAGTAGCCATCATCATCAATTCAGTTGGACTCATCTCAGAGACTAATTTCTTCTCAACCTGAGAAGTGTCAATTGCCAAAAACTTTGCCGGGGAATCAGTTTTAACTGTTGGTATAGACTCACTTGATTTTACCTTATCCACTTCAACCTCTTTTACACCGGTGGCTTCACCACTTGGTGCAGAGTCATTTATTGTCGGTGGATTATTATCCACAATATTTACATAGTCCTGTATATTGCCTTTCTCAAAAATGGTTTGTGTCAGTACAAACTGTACACTCTCCTTTACTGTCGGTTGTGTCTGTATATCTATGGTTGCTGCCGATTGTGTCAAAACTGGAGTTGAACTGCCCAAAATACCTTTCCCTTTTGATTTGTCAGGAATGGTAGAAGTTGTTTCTTTTGCAAATTCTTCTTGAGATGTGAGAAAATATGGTTTTTTCTGAAAGAATTTGGTCCAACCCTTGCTAGTCTCATTTATTACCTCATTTAATTTCCCCATCATAAGGCTTATCTGTTGGGGTTTACTACTTGAAACTATCCTATTTGCAACATCTATGCATCTTTTCATTTCCTCATTGTTTACAACACCACACATTTCCAAAAGTGCTACTTCCTTAATCTCCCTATCCCTCTTGACAGTGTCAAGTCTTCTAGCCTCAAGTTTATTATACAAGGATAGAGGTATCTCCTTCAAAATTTCAACTAAGGCTTTCTTATGAATGTCTATATACAACAAAATTGCCTCTTCTATTTCATTTTGCTCATTTTCTTCTAAGTCTTCATAACACTTAGATACATTTTTCAAAATTCCATCTTTTGTAGTTTCATCAATAAGCTCAACATATGTCATTGTGTGGTCTTATCAATTCCAGTATCATCACCCTTCTTCTTTTTGCTTGTGGTTGCCGATGTAGGTGTGACTAGTTTCCTCTTTGGCATAGGCTTCCTTGTCGGTGGTGGAGGTGCAGTAGGTTTGGTTACCTTTCTGACAAGTCTCCTCCTAGGCTCTACCTTTTTCTGCTCTACCGGTGGCTTATCTTCTTTCTTCCTTTATAATCTTCTGAAAGCTAGAGGTTCATTATCCCTAGGGTTAGAATTAGAAGTGATAGGGGAAATGAAAGTTTCTGGCTTCTTTACTTCCAGAGTAATAGCCACTGTGGGTTTGGATCCAGATCCCAGTTGAGTGTCTATCTTATGAATTACAACCTGTACATATGGAAACATATTTTCTATTTTCTTCTCTCTTCTCTTCCTATTAAAATTGGTTTTCACTTTAAGGGCCTTCTCTCCTGCTATACCAAAATACTCTGTTTTATCATCTAATGGGGCATCTAATAGCATTTTTGCATAGAGTTCAAAAATACCATCATCCACCTCATATCCAAGTTCTGTAACCCAGGTTGTCCTAGGTTCAATTGCCTCCATAAGAGTTTCATTGGTTTTCACCATAAAGCAGATATCAGTGGAGTACTTCTCCACAATTTTCTTTGATATTCTCTCCCTCTGCCTCATGTTTTCTTGGAATGTTTTGAAATACCCCCAAAGTTTCTCATCTCTGTTGGTACCAAGACTGATGATTTCTTCCTTGATTTGTATACCTACGAGTATGTCATGAGCCCAACGCTTCTTGCGAAGACCAGGTAGGTCATTCAGGAAGTAAATAATTAAACATACAATGAGATTACCATATCTAAAAGTGCCTTTCTTAACTCCCTTGATCTTCCAAGGTTTAACTTCAATTCACTCCTCATCCATTCACATAAATCATACTTTATATCATTTCTCAGCATCTGATATGCAACATGAATGCATGAACTAACAACATAATTCAATCAGTTGGATTGAGTTACCTTATAACCTATTATCATGCTTGCAAATTTACATCAGTGTCAGTGATTGTGCTGATCCTTATTGATCTGCTATTAGGATTTGCACTGGTGAGTTTTTCGACCCCTGTGTTGGAAATTTTCTTGCCAGGTTCTTATCCGACTTTGGGTAAGTTAGTGACTGCTTGAATAGCCTACTTGGTGATCATGTAAGGTCGATCCAGCCAGATAAATTCATTGTGAACCCTGCTCAGAATGTATCTAATAACCTCATCTTTGAATTCCGGTATGTACAGAATACTGGTTAACCCTAGATCCTCAATTGCTTTGAATTTCGGTTTGATGGTTCCGGAGTCTCCTAGTATCACAGATTGATACAAGCTTTTGATTTTCTTTGTGCCTAGATCCTCCGGGGTGTAGTGAATGTATGCCCTTAAGTCTTCAACATACATCACGCCATGAGGAACCCTAGAAAATGCTCCCGTAGAGCCTTCCTTCTTAGAAATTTCAAGAACCTCCTTGAATATGATCCTTAACCTATTCTTGAATTCGACAATGGTGGGGTTTGTAATGAAAGTAGGAGTTGAAGATCTAGATGCCATTTTGAAGAATACCTGAAATTAAATGTCGGTGGAAGATTTATAATTGCTCGAAATCCTTTCACAATGCTTTTGCTCGCTCTTTATTCGCATGAAGTTCACCTTTGTTGGATTGATGATGATTGTAATGAATTCATCATATGTTTTCATTGATGAAACACATACACACATATGTTCATATTGTCTACCAATGTGATTGCAAAGTTGTTTATACTACAACCGATATACTAGAGGTTTATATCTAACCGATACTTGGTGACAACCAATATATGCATGGAGATAACTAGTGGTTATACATATCTCGGCATCAACATGAAGATCCAACAGAGACTATCTCAGGAGCATCAAGGACAAGCAGTTTAACTCCAACCGATGTTATTGTTCCAACCGGTATTCATTGATTATGTGATGAGTTATCACAAGTTGTGATGAGTTACCCTTATCGACAAGTTTTGGCAGTATTTTTTTGATTTATGATCACTTGACCAGATACACTACACCTAGGTAATTGTGTTATAATTTCTAGAGGTTGACATGAAATCTAAATGTCTATACATTGACATCACAATGAATTATTTTGTATGAGAAAAAGTGATATGTTATATGCGAAGGTAGAAGTGTTAAGCCGCAGAGTATGTTGGTAAAGAAATGTTAAGTGTGCAGAGGAGGATCTATCCAAGTAAGTTGTGCTATTACTAGATCACACCACCTCTTGTTTTCTAATCACCGCAACAATCAAGTCCCCTAACCGAGTAAGCTCTAACAAGCTTCATTATACAAATCCTCTAGCCAGGTGATCCATTAGTTTTGATCTAGAAATCCTCCACCGAGGTTACTCCTTACTGGGTATAGCTTTTAACTAAGCTTTGGGATCTTTAACAGGATTCGCTCCTAGCAGAGCATTTTGTAGACCCTAACCGGCCAGTTATCTATTATTGTAGATAGTTAACTTGTGAGTCCCATCTCACCGTGGTTTTTACCTATTTGGGTTTTCCACATATAAACAGTTGTGTTATGGTGTATTTTTTACTTATTGTGGATGTTGTTATATCATTTTTTATTGCATGCATATTGTTTATCAAAATTTTTATGTTTATCTACCAGTCAGTGTTTAAAGTAGTGTTTGATTTGGTGTCACTGATTCACCCCCCCTCCAATGTTTTACAAGTCCATTAGCCTTTTCTTCGCTTTGAATGCTTGAATGCTCGATGAGTGAAAATGAATTCACTTACCCTTTTTATCAACAAATAAAACCCTAATCTTTCTCTATAATAAATGCTTCAAACAACCCTAACTAATGTCAGTTTCACAGTCTTGTGTCGGGTGAACCTTCATCAATGATGAACACAACTCTCCAAATCTCTTCTAGATCTCCTCCGAGGTAATATGCAATATTTTTCAATGACTTTGCCAACCCCTAAGGCTTATGCCTTAGTTACAGGTGGATTTTTCTATCGGTGGAAGAACACCCTATTCTACCAGTGGAGTTACCGGTGTAGATCCATCTCCACTTGGTTCTTCAGATTTTCTAACCCATCTCTTGGTATGATCTTGTTGTATTTCATATACCTTCTTCTTTCCTTTCTCATTATCTTTATCATTGCTAATCGGTTGAGTCTTTCTTCTGTAGTATTTAACAATATGACCTATTTTGTTGCATGCATAACATGTAACATTGTTATTTTGAATTGCTTTGACATATCCGGTATCATTTCTTGACCTACAATGATTAGCAAAATGTTCAAACTTTCCACGTGCATGACATTTGATATTAATTATGCAATCCTCTGATCTATGACCATATTTCTTTCAATTTGTGCATTGACCAGGAATAAAATTGTAGTTTTGATTTGCTTTATTTCTACATTGTTTATCCATATGCCCAAATTTATTGCAAACAAAACATCTACCATTGAATTTATAAGCATTATATTTCCTTAGCAATTTCCTCTATTTTGATGAGTTCTACATACCGGTTGTCTGATCTTCATTTGCAGTACCAAAGATTTCATCTTGTACAAATCCAAGTCCTCTAGAATCATCAATCTGTCTTTGTCTTTTCAATAAGTCATCCAACTGTGCAACACTGATCCTGAATTTTTCTTTATACTCACTTGTAGTAGTCAGATAATCTCTCAGAGTATTTATTTATCTTTCAAGTTCTTGTTCATTGTTCTGAGAGTGTGCCAAGTCAGTTCTAAACAGATTATTCTCATGAGTCAATCTGCCACATTCATCAAATTTGTTCTTCAGAGATATAACAAGATTATCTTCCTTCTTCTTTCTGTCCTCAATATCTTTTGATAACCTCATAGTTAGATCTTGCATTTCATTCTTCATGAGCATGTTTTCTTGACTTAGTTTCTGACATTTTTCCTTAAGTGCATTCTTCTCCTCATCATCCGGGTTTTGCAAAAGTTCCTTTCTCTTGGTTTGAGTCGATGATAACCTTTCTTGCAGGATAAGAATGAACTCATTACTAGAATTCAATTCATCTTGCAATTTCAAGTTCTTTATCCTTTCAACATCATAATCCTCAAGAGCCATCTCAAGTTGTTTCTCTATAGACATGTTAAAAGATTTCGGTTTCAGGATCTTCCTCAAGCTGTTAAAATTATTCCGAGGTACCAGGCTCTGATACCAATTGTTGGGATCCAAGAACATTGAGAGGGGGGGGGGGGTTGGTGAGTCAGTGTTCTGCCGGTATGGTAAGAGTTTACTCTTTGATACCATACATATATAAACCGATAAACAAATAAACATATAATCTTGAAGAAAATAAACCATCCACATAAATGAACACCATAACACACAAAATTTATACATGGAAACCTCAAAGAGGAAAACCACGATGAAATTTGTGACCCACAATGTCAGTTCACTAGCCATATGAAAATATACTACATATAATGGGGGCCTACACATGCAGGAAGGCATACTGCTCATCACTAAAGAGTCCCACTGACCTCAAGCTTTCTACTTAAGTAAAATATTGAAAATAAACTCAATAATGCATCTACTATGCCAAATAGAGTTCTAGTTCTATCTTTGCTCTATACCAGTTCATAAACCTTGAACACTACCAGTATCACTTCTCCTCTAAGAATGCTTTCCAAGATATCTACAAATTATTGCATGATATAACATTCACATAAAAAATGATCTTCATACATGTACTTTGCATTATACACTTCTGCTATATACTCTTGTATCCATATCATGTCTCTCATATATATCCAAATGACCTAGCAGACTGACCTATATACCCATTAGAAACAATGTGCCTTATGTCGGTTTACAATACATTACAAAAAGATATTCAAAGTAGGCCTCGACAATAATTACAAAATGTTTTACTAAATAAATCCTCCTTGATGTCTGCTCCTTGAAGTATTGATGTCAGTGCTGGTGTAGGTGTAGCCCTGAATGCTCCAAAGCTGATGTCTATTGGTATATGCCTCCTAATATCGGTAAATGATTCCATCTAATCTTGTTTCCATCAATGACAACAAAATGAATCCAATGAGTGACAATTAATAACACATGTTAGCAATATTCTGATATCCATTAAGAGATAGTTTCTCCCTCAATGTTGGTTGCAAATTGCTAATAGACATCCTCTACAGATCACTATCTAGCAGGGAAAAGGGGATCTTGGTCAAGATAGCTTGATATCTCAAAATGAAATCAGTGATCTTCTCTTTGGGCTTATGTTTACAATGAACAGGGTCAGCGATAGTGACCCTACTACCAATGTTCGCCTAAAACTGCTTGAGGAAAAGATCCATAAGATGATCAAAGGTATGAATAGAGTGGCAGGTAAGGAGATATACCATTCTAACATTGTCCCTTTGAGGGAGTACAAGAATAGTTTCAACAAGATGAAATCTTGACTATGGTAGTCACTACACATAGTCATAAAGGAATCTATATGCATGTTCGGGTCCCCATCACTATTGAACCTATCGAACTTCAAGGATTCAATGATAGTTGGAAGGATAGTAATGTCAAGGGGATTCTTTATGTAATACGTAGGAACAAATGATTGACTAGAGGCAGAGGCTAAGTTCATTAGCTGCAACTATAACTACCCTATGTTATGTAAGATTGTATTCAGGATAGGATTAGAAGGTGAAGGAGGTAGAGGTGGGCCAGATCTACCGCCACCTCCATCGGAACCTCTAGAAGGACTATTGCCATTGGCAGATGTAGTGCTAGCACTGATAACTGAAACATGGGCAGCAATGAAGGTTGAACTACTAGCCATACTTGTGTAGCCCAAGGGAGTGAGTGAAGCACTAACACTAGGAATGGTTGACTCTACCATGTGCATGCTAAGCCCTAGAATGCTAACACTAACTTGGGAACTAAAAGGATCATATTGATTTTCCACTGAGGGTGCATCCGCTAGGGGCACATGGTTTTTAACAATCATGGTCAAGGCCCTCAAAATATCCAAGCCTCTCTTGTTAGAGATTAACATGTCTCTCAAGGTACTCATGACATTCTTGGCCTAGGGGAGGACATTCTCTCTATTCAAGAAACCCTCAAAGTCTCTTAGATTCTACTCCAACATATTGATCTTCTCAAATTCTACAATGACTACAAAATCATGATTGACCATAGGAGGGGAGGATGGGGTATAATTCCTAGGAGAGTTAGGTTGTGAATTAGAAGGGGAAGGCCCCCCAGTCAAAATAGATTTCAGACTATGAGAGATCAAGAACTCATTGGGATTGGATAACTGCTCACCCTACATGGTGTCGGGTAGAGGAGGACTATAGCGATCAGGGGGAAAACTCCACCTGGCCGACCTCTTGACTACGACTCCTATTGCAGTTTGAGTCATAAAGCTCATAAATAAACTACACGACATTCAACACCACACTACAGGGACACCGAATGATAAAGTTGGTTTTAAATGATAAACAAAAAAATGTAGAAATTTAAACTAAATGCGAATGAAAGTTTTTGTTTTTGTTTTTCCTCTTCTTCTTTTTTAAAATTTTATTTTGTTTTATCTTATTTTCAAATTTTTACACTTTTAAAAATTTAAAAGACTAAATGCACCTAAATGAAGCAGAAACAAGTAATGCAAAGATAATCCTATTTCATGTCAGGTTCACCAAAATGTAATGGAGGAAATTTTCCACCTCAAGGATGATGTATCCTTGAGGACAAATTGTCATTCCAATTACTTCTACGAACTAGCGCTAGAATGAGCCAGGAGATAATAGAATCATTCAAGAAGTGTCAAACACTCAAGAAATGTCTTTGGATGGCTTTGCAAAGCCTCTATCCTTGGGATGAGTGTGAGGAGTTGGGACACTAGCATGGCGCGCTATTGTCTTATACTGATGGAGCACAGAGGGTGAGGAGAAAGCTCTGGATGCACTGACATAATGTATCAACCGATAAAAAGGTATTGAAATAAAGAGATAACACATAACATGAAACTAAACTAAAAGATAAAAAGTAATGAGAGAATATTACACGTGGTCCACGCTATGAAGCCTCCCACAAGTTAATATATTCCTCACGATGATGCACCTACACACATGCAAGAGAGAAAATATTGGGGGTTATGTTTTGGAGTCTGCTTAAGTCAAAAACCCATCTTGGTGTTTCCACCTCTATTGACAACCCAAGAAGCCATGAAAATGATAATATTATAAAGATAATTGAAAATGCAATACAAGATTGGAAATGAAGATTTGGGAAGTAAAAAAGAGAGGTTTGAGAAAACTCCCCTTTCATGAACAATCATTGGAAATGTTTGTGTAGTGTGATTTAGATTCTGCAACAATGGTGTTGTTCATGGGATGTTGTCCAAAGTGGTCTCCAAGAGATTAACTTGCAAGAAGATTGCCAAACTTGCCAAAGAATCCCCTCAAATCCCTTTGAAATTGATAGATAAAGGCTCTGGAAGGAAACCGGACATTGGTGGGTGCATACAAAGTTGTTACAATTCCTTTCGGGTGTAGGACTAATGCTCAAATGCCCACCTACAGACTATCAGTTTTGCAGAACACTAGTGCATTGCGTGGACGTCTCCACACCACACATTCATCCTTGAAGGTGACAGGTTGGCAGAGTTAGTAATGCTTCGATAAAAGTTGACATGAATGGTCTGAGTGGACAAAAGGACATGATGTCATATCCTATCCTCCGATGACATGGATGAAAAGCACTATTTGTCACATTAATTACAAGGGATAATATGTTTGATATTACAATAGAATTGTACAATCATGCAGATACACTTGCGAATTCATCCACACCCTCTTTTGCATTCGTTGTTATTTTGTTTCACATTCATTTAGGTTAAATCTGCATTTATTTACTTTTATTCTATCAGTTGTCTATCCTATGTTCTATCTAAGTTCGTGTTTCACTCTGTAAATTTTAAGGTTTTATTTTTGTATGCTGTTTTCAATAGATGACATCTTATGGCTACAAAGGTGATATTTAGGATTTTAGGGTCTACAGGAAGAGAAGCAAGGAGAAATCGATAGAGAGAATTCAAGAGAGAATTAAACTATGAAGATGCTTGTTATGGTTATCAGAACATTGTCCTTAGAGACATACGCAAATATCAGACAATACAAGGAACCTCCTTGAGATTCTACATTCTTTAATATTCTATTAACTTTCTGTTGTTTTAAGTTTTTTTGGCTTGGGTTTATTGTCTATGTTTTTTGATTGCACAAGCTCATGCTATCAGAATTGTGCAAGAGTCCTGACAGAATTGGCCAATCGTCCAATTAGGATTGCACATTCATGCAGACATATTTACGCATTTGTTAGTGTTTTGTGTTGCATTCATTTGATAGATTATTGGTTTTTTGTTTTCTAGTTTTTTGTGTGATTTTATGGTTACTGATTCCCTTTTTTCAACATGTGGTGAAATTACAAAGATGGCTTGATCAGTCCTGGTTATTTTGAGACTACTGATACTTTGATTGTAGGATCCTTTAGGGTTAACTCACTTTTGGATTTTGGGATTAAAATTGACATGCATGATCTCACACTTCATCTTGGCGCTTAAAATAAATTTTGGGATTAAAATTGACATGCATGATCTCACACTTCATTTTGGTGTTTAAAATAGACATGCACTTGCATATCTCACACCTCATCTTGGGCTTTAAAAATTGATGTGAATTTGGCTTATCAATAGATTAAATCCCATATTTCTATATCTTAAGGGGAAATCTTAATAAATTTCTCTCTATATGAAGTGGACCTACTGTTAACACACACTATCCTCTCCCCTGGCTTTCGTGGACCTGGGTGCAAGAGGAAAGTGTTAACGCCACTCAATTTTTTTATTTTTAGAAATTAGAGCCTGCCTTTTGGAACCCTGTTGGTTCTAGAAGGAAACCACCCAAGCAGTACTCTCTTTCGGTTTGCTATATAAATGTTTGTGATTTTGGTGAAAACCATAAATCAAACAATGTCGATGTGGTATACCGATGGTTTCCCTTAGTATACACATGAAAATACCTCTGTGGTCTTGATGAAAGTCAAAATCCCTTGGTGATTCTTTGCTAGAGGTATAAAAACCTGTGTTCTATAGGCTAGGATATCTCTTAAATTATATAGCCATCGCATGTTTATCCACATGATTTACCTTGAAACTTCCCCCACTATGAACCAAATTTAGTTGCCAAAAATCCTACATTCGTGATTCCGAGAGTGCGGATCGTACCCCATAAATACCCTTCATGTACCTTGCATGATGAGACATAAATATTTTGGTAATAAGACCTCAGTATCTTTGAGGTAATAGAGACTAGAATGCCTGAGAAGTGTGTGATGTGGAGTGGAGCCAGTGTTGTCGGACTCTCTAATTGTTCATCATGTTTTGGTATTTTATTGTAAGGGCCTCATCGAATGGTTTCCAATATCTAGCCTAAGAATTGTTTGCTATGTTTTTATATGTATCGTTGTGTTCAATCAGTATTGATCTTGGGCTATTTTAGGCCCTACTTTATGTGACTCTGAATTCATAGAGTTTGTCTGAACACAATTCATCCAGCTATATTTATCTTCAAATAGTGTTCCCGAAATTGGAAAGAGACTTGTCCGACAAACAGAGTTACTTAAAACAAAGTCTATCTTGAAATATCAAACAGTTCAACAAGGTCCAAAATTTTCACAACAAATACATCTTACATACTTGTGACCATAGGTTTTCCTAGAGTCCTTAGGTTTTGCATCAGTCCTCATTATAGTCCTCATTTATGTCCTTACTTTGCATAAGTCCTTGCATAGTCCTCATTATCGTCCTCATTATAGTCCCCATTTACGTCCTTACTTTGCATAAGTCCTTGCATATTCCTCATTATCATCCTCATTATAGTCCTCATTTATATCCTTACTTTGCATAAGTTCTTGCATAGTCCTCATTATCATCGTTATTATAGTCCTCATTTATGTCCTTACTTTGCATAAGTCTTTGCATAGTCCTCATTATCATCCTCATTATAGCCCTCATTTACATCCTTATGTTGCATAAGTCCTTGCATAATCTTCATCTATGTCCTCATAGATTTCATATATACATCATCATAATCTTCACACAAGTCCTTGCATAGTTTTACATAGTTCTTAGGAAGACCTCATTTGTATCCCATTAGCATCCTCATAAATCTTTACATAGATATTCATTCTAGTAGCATCATAATCTTCATTTTATTCCTTGTTTAAACTCCTTATACATCTATCATAATTCATAATCATCATCTTAGAAGGTCATATCATGGGTCATAATGGGTCTACCAGGTGATGGTCTACTCCCGTTTGAGCAACCTAATCTAGTGTCGAATGACGGTCAATGAGAAATCCTTGATGGCTTAGATAACTTGGCTTGGGAATTAAAGACAAGTGCACCTCAATACAAAGGAGTCAAGTTTGAAATAAATCGAGAATATAAGATTGCCTATAGAATTGATAAATAAATTATGGAAGAACTCCTCCGACAAGAAATTGAGAGACTTACATTACAAACACCTCAACAAAGTCCACGTCCTAATCCCCAATAGAGAGTTAGGTCTAGTTTTGCATACATCACTTTTCTTTTGTCTAGAGTCTTGCATTTATACCCTAGGATTGTCATCATCCTTCGTTAGGTCTCAGTGTCCTCATATAGCTATCTTAAATGCCCATCACAAGGTCACAAAAATTAAAGGGTAAAATGGATCCAAACAACGACCCTTTGATTAACCCTACTTGGAACATGGATATGTCAAAGAATCAAAAATATCAACAGTTGATTCCTTATGTCATGCCAACAATACAAGAGGTACAACAAAACTTGACACACAAAGAGATTGAGGCCACTCAACAAGATCCAAACGTCCTCATGATTCTAAATGCTCTAAAAAATAATGGTAGAGATAAATATCTTTCTTTTTTATTACAGAATGGTGCCAAGCTACCCCAAAATTTTGATGTTATGACGATCTTACTACTAGGAATCACCTTAAGTCAAAATAGCAGTCAAGTACCAAATGTAACACAAACACAAGATATGAATTCAAGCTCCTCCCAAAGTGCATCAACATCGTCAACTCTAGAAAATTTGGTGTCAAACACAAGTTCTCAAGTAAGTGTATCATCCTCAGCTATGAATGCTAGCACACAAACGCAGGCTACGATAACTTCTCAAACCACACCAACAATATCAAGTGCTTCTAAACCAAGTCAAACACAACTTTTAGTATCCCACTCAATAGGTTCCATGTGCAGTTATCAGAACATAAATCTAGGTTCCACTAATACAATGAGTGCAACTCAACCAAACATTGGTTCACAATTTTCTTAGTTCACAACACCTAGTGGAAGCCACACCATGCAGAATTACAGTCATCGTACATTTCAACAAGCTCCTATTTACACTACCACTAATTCTTTTATGGGAAACATGCACGCACATAGTGTATAATTAATTCAAATGGAAATTCTAACCCAACAAGTACAAAATCTCCAATAACAAGTGACAACTATGCAAATCGACAATGACAAAAAGAGATATACAATGCAAGACTTACGTTATTATCCCTTTGATCATACACTATACATTCCCTCTTTCCCTCTACACTTTTAAATACCAAATTTGGATAGATATCGAGGGAAAAGTGATCCTAGGGATCACATCAAAGAATTTGTTACTGCATGTATAGAGGTTTCACATGAGGAAACCTATCTAATGAGTTTATTTCCTAAGAGTTTCAGAGGTTCCACTTTGGAATGGCTTTGACACCTTCCACTAAAGATAACATCTTGGGGTGAACTAGCTGAACAATTCATTGCAAATTTCTCACATTATATTGATACCCCAATTACTTTAATGGATCTATGCACTACAAAAAAAAGGAAAATGAAACCTTCGCATCCTTCTTACAAAGATGGATATCTCTCTACTAAAGATGCCAGAGTCATATTCAAAAAACTGAACAAGTTGACATGTTTTCAGAGAACTTAATTCCAAAGATTAAATACCCAATACAAATGTAGTGTTTGATCTCATTCAAACAAATCACAGAAAAAGCCTTACAATGCGAGAAAGGGCTTGTAGAGAATGGTATTATAAAATATGGAGGTTCAACAAACAACACAAACAATGATAAACCTAAGTTCTGGTCAAGAAACAAGAATGTGACTAATGACGGTGTTGTAGATCCCTGTATAGTGAATTGATGAAGGAGAATCCCCGGTTCATAGCAATCTTGCATGAACCAAAAAAATATTTTCTTTATGTTTTGCTTTCTGTTTGCAATTTCAGTTTTGTTTTTTGTATGTCCCAGTTTTGGCTCACCAGATCCTGTGGAGTTGGATTCTTCTTGAAGTCTTGATCATATTTCTTGCTTCCAGACCACATCACTTTTGGGTCATTTTTCGGTAAGATATCTCTATCGGTTTCCTTGACAGTTTCCTATTACCGTTTGGCAGTTCTTGTTACTGGTTCCCTAGACCTATTTTGGTGATCTACCATAAACCCTTCTGAAGCTTGCAGAGCCTTGAGCGTTGATTCTGATGTTCCTTTGTGTGTGGCTGACCTTTTTCCATGATCTATGTTTCATCCTTTCGATTTTTCGGAGGAATCTCTTGGTAAAGGCCGACCTTGTTATTTTTACACGTTAGGTCTTGTTCTTTGGGTCTTAATCCCTTTTGGACTGACTGGATCCTTTGGATAGATACATATAATTGTAATTGCACATTAAAAGGTAATTAGGAAGATAATCATGTAGCTAGACTGTGCGTAGAAGATAGATTTCAAGATTCAAGGTCCTAGTTGCGACCTATTATGTATGTTCTACTAGTCTATGAGCCGGTATGTTGTAACCCGGTTGTTACCAGTTGGTTGTAATCAATTTTCATGTAATAAAACAATTTGTTCTACATTGCCTCCATCATATCTTTGTGTTTTTGTTGTATTTACTCTTCCTGACCAGTCTGGATTGATCTCTTGGAGTTCCCTCCTCATTGGTGACTGCTTCAAGTGGTATGAGAGAGAAGTTTCGTTCCAGAGGTTGTGTGTCCTGAAATTTTGTTGTAGGGAGGTGGATTGCAGATTCGACTTACATCTGTAGAGGACTAACATGAATGATGGTGTAGAAAGGAGCTAAGAATGGTGGAGCATGTGGGAATGTAGACCCTGCTATGATGGAGATGTTGCGAGGTATAGCAGCCCGATTGGAAGTCATGGAGACAACCCAGAGAAGAGGTTGACATATTGAAGATGTAAGTGAAGATGAAGGAGAAGAAGCCCCAAAAGAACAAGCTAACCTACGAGCAGTTGATCCGGATGAGGAAAGGCTTTTGAGGGTTTTGAGTAGGGAAAATACTAGACCTTATGTTACCCCATCGAAATATGATGGGAAGTTAGATTTAGATGAATTGATTGATTGGATCTCGGAGATGGAGAAGTATTTTGATTTTGTAAACACTGCAGAAGAGAGGAAGGTGAAATATGCATGTACCCAGTTGAAAGGTCATGCATCTCTTTGGTGGGAGCATTTATAAGCTAATAGATAGAGAAGAGGTAAAGAGAAGATTAATACATGCAATCAGATGATTGCTACGTTTCATTCAAAGTTTATGCCAGTTGATTATCAAGTGAATTTGTTCTAAAAGTTGCATAATTTGAGATAGAAGCAATCTAGTGTGAAGGAGTACACCGAAGCATTTTACAAGTTAAATATCAGATCCATACATGTTGATGATGGAGTTGAACAAGTTGTAATATATTTGAATCTATTATGGATGTCTATACAAGATGAACTCAATTTGATCAAACTAGAGAATGTTGAAGAGGCTTACCAGTATGCCCAAAAGGCAGAAGAGAATATAAACAAAAGACATGAGTAGAGATAGAGAGGTAGAGGTGGAAGGTTTACCAGAGGAAAAGGAACCAATACAGATCAGAGAAAGGAAAATGCGGTGAACAAAGAAGGTAATTCATACTAGAATGATGATAAAAATTTCTATCAGAGGAAGAACCAGATGGTTACTAGAATGAGAATTTTGGAAGACAAGACAAGAGGATATTTAGAGGAACCTGATTTAAATGTGGAGGAGAAGGACATCATGCATTTGATTGTAAGAAGAAAAAAACTATCGGAAGAGTAGTAGTGGTGGACAAAAACCCTACCGGATTAGAAAATAAACAGGAAGATGGAGAACTACTGGTGATGAGGAGAGCTTTGTGTCATATCAGAGGAGATGAAGAGCCCTTGAAGAGGAAGAATTTGTTCAAGACTAGATGTAAGGTATCTAATAACTTAATGATGAATGAATAGTACCAAACCGATACTGAGAGGGGGGGTGAATCAGTACAGGCAAAAATACAGTCCAAAACCGGTTTGACAGCAGACACTTCAAATGATTGGCAGACAGTGACACCGGTTTGAAACAAAGTGCAATTGGTAAAACTAAGAATGTCTGAGACAAGAATTAACCGGTCACTCATTTATCTTTTCACTCAACTCAATACTACACTACCATTTCACCCTTATGCATAAACAGGTAATCTATCATCAGATTATAATAACAACTAGTTCAACATGTTTTATTGACAGGCATAAAGCAGAGAACCATCATATGCTTGATAGACAATAGCAAAGCATGAAAAGATAAAAGCAACACACATGACACATATTTTTTATGTGGAAGCCCAACTGGGAAAAATCACGGTGGGGATGAATACCCACAAGCTATTTTTGAACTCTTTAGAAGTCCGCTCTGTTAGGAGCCTTATCCGGTTAGAGACATTACGAAAGGTTCTGTTAGGAACCAATCCTGTTAGAGATCACCTGGTTAAGGGATGGCTACAATACCTAGTTAAGGGTTAAACCCTATTAAAGGTTACCTTGTTAGAGGATTTCAAGAACTCAATAGCTAAAGGATTCCAAACTCAGTAGCTTTGAGTTACCCTATTAAAGGATTTTCAGCAAGCCAGTTAAGGCTACCCTGTTAAGGGATTTTCCAACTGTTGAGGTGGTTAGAGATCAACAGGTATTACAATGATCTGGTAACAACACTCAATGCCAATGCAGATCCTCTTAGGCTCCTCTTCACCTTTTGCACTTACACTCTGCAGGTATCACTTCTCTCCTTTTGGTCTGGCAAGAATCACGTATCCCTTCTCTTGGATACACACACACAACTTTTGCCAACAACCTCAGAAAGAGACACAACATCGACCTTATAGGAAAACATATAGGTCGGTAGCATAAACCCTAAACCCTAAACCTGTTAGGTTAAGGAATTCAAACGGTTCAATCCGGACTGTTGAGCACACTGCATTAAATGCAACAGATCTTGATCCACACTCAAGACATTCTCCATCATCCATTTCCACCGATTTTATGGTGGCTGATAACCCATCACATGTTATCACCATTTTATAGATTTCGCACATTCCCAAGGTAGATAGGAACAATCTCCCTCATGCAAGATCCTTCACGCACACAAGCTTGTGTGGCAACATGATCTGTTCTTCTTTACAATGCTAACTCATCACACAATATCATTAGTTGAGCCACACAGGCTTGAAGCACATCAACCAGAAACCCTAAAGTTGAGACTACCAACTGGTAGTCATACAATACTTCTATATGCCGATTCCCATAACTATATGCCGGTTCATCATGAACAAGCACACCGCTTCACTTTGGCACAAATGCAGGTTCACAGTGTTATACCGGTTCTTCATCATATTGACATCAATGACAACATATAGTGTCATTATGTCCTTATATCGGTTCACATAATGCCAACAATCTCCCCCTTTGGCATTGATGGCAATATAAAAAGATATCTCTTTGCTTCACATCTTCTCCCCCTTTGACAACAATGCCAAAGTGGAGGCACAAGCTACCTTGTTCCATTATGCTGCTCCCTTGAGGAGTAGCATCCTTCAACACATCAATCCAAAATAAATTTGACTATGCAATACCTGACTGATGTGGAGCATATGCTTTTAGTTCACCTCCCAAAGGGGCAGTACCCCTAATTCACCTCTTAAGTATATGAATGTAGTCTTTGGGAGAGGCTTGGTGAATATGTTTGCTAACTACTCTTTACTAGAAACATGCTCCAGTGCAATCTCTTTGTTCTGAACCTTTTCCCTCAAGAAATGATACTTAAGCTCAAAGTGCTTGGTTCTAGAATGTAAAACCGGATTCTTGGAGATATTAATTGCACTAGTGTTGTCACAAAATATACTTATTGGTTTAGATACATGAACTTTGAAGCCATTCAATACATGCTTCATCCAAATTGTCTGAGTACAGTTCATGAAAGCTGCAACATACTCCACTTCCACTGTAGACTGAGAGATACAACTCTACTTTTTACTCATCCATGAGACCAGTCTACCACCAATGAAGAATGCACCACTGGTTGTGCTCTTCCGGTTATCTACATTACTAGCCCAATCAACATCTGTGAACACTTTCAGGTTAAAATCATTATTGTATGGATACCATAACCCATAGTCAATAGTTCCTTTCAAATACCTAAGAATCTGCTTGACTGCAACCAAGTGGGATTCTCTTGGACTTTTCTGGAATCTTGCAGTAATGCCAACTACATGTGCAATATCCGGTCTACTATGCACTACATAATGCAACTTACCAATCATTAATCAATATTCCTTCTCATCAACCAATGCAGAGTCATCCTCTTTGGATAGTTTACAACCGATCACCATAGGTGTACCAAACAGTTTTCTATCTTCCATGCCAAAGGTCTTCAACACCTCTTTGACATACTTGGACTGAGTGATAAATATTCCATCCTTCATTTGCTGGATCTGCAGTCCAATGAAGAACTTAATCTCCCCTATGAGTGACATCTCAAACTCTTACTTCATCTCATCTGCAAATTCATGACTCATCTTGTCATCTCCACCAAAGATAACGTCATCAACAAATACCTCACAGATCAGGATCTGATCTCCTTCAGACATCAAGTAGATATTGCTATCTTCACTTGTTCTCTCAAATCCAATCTTCACAAGATGGGAATGCAGGCGTTCATACCATGCTCTAGGTGCCTGCTTTAGTCCATATAAGGCTTTATGTAGCCTACATACCATGTCACTATCTTTAGATAGGGCAAACCCATCTGGTTGCTCTATATACACCTCCTCTTCAAGTACACCATTTAGGAATGCAAATTTTACATCCATTTGATATACTTTGAAGCTTTTAAAAGTGGTATATGCAAGAAGCATATGAACTCCTTCCAATCTGGCTACAGGAGCAAAGGTTTCTCCATAGTCTTCTCCTTCTTCTTGAGCATATCCTTTGCATACCAATCTGGCTTTGTTTCTAATCATTGTGCCATCCTTATTCAACTTATTTATGAAGACCCATTTGGTACCAATGATATTTTTATTCTCTGATCTAGGTACCAAGGACCATGTACCATTTTTCTCTATCTGGTCAAGTTCTTCTTCCATTGCCTTGATCCAGTCTTCATCTTTATGTGCCTCTTTAAATTATTTAGGCTCAAGTTTAGAGATCATACATGAGTTTTCTCTGACCTTTCTTCTTGTAAGGATTCCTGCATCCTTATCTCCTATGATCTGATTAGGATCATTATTCAACTTGACATACCGAGGAATGGTCTTGATGGATTCCTCTTGCTTTTCTTCTTCATCCTCATCTCCATCAGTATCAACATCTACATTTTTCAGTGTAGGAACACTGTTACTAGTACTCAGTTGACTGACAACTGGTTCCCAGAAGGTTGCAACTGGTTCATTTATCGCTTGCTCACTATAGGTTTCCTCAGTTTTCTCAGAGGTTTCATCAACTCTTACATTGGTGCTTTCCATAATTCTCTGAGTCCTATTGTTGAAACACTTGAGAGCTTTGCTCTTAGTGGAATATCCAAGGAATATTCGCTCATCACATTTCACATCAAATTTCCTCTGGTGTTCACTCCTCTTGATGTAACATTTGCTACCAAACACTCTAAAGTAGCTAACCACAGGTGTCTTACCAGTCCAATACTCATAAGGAGTTTTCTCCTTACCTTTCTTGATGAGTACCTGGTTCATTGTGTAGATTGTAGAGCTCACCGCTTCTCTCCAAAAGGTGTGAGCTACCTTTCCTTGAATCAACATGGTTCTAGCTGCTTCAACCACAGTCTGGTTATTCCTTTCTACTAGGCCATTCTGCTGTGGAGTCCGGGGGGTAGACAATTGCCTCTTGATGCCATGTTCTTCACAATACTTGTTGAATTCACTGGAAGTGAATTCCCCTCCTTGATCAGTTCTCAGGCACTTGATCCTTTACCGCTTTCCTTCTCCACTAAAGCTCTGAAAGATTTGAACTTTACAAAGGCTTCAGACTTGTCTTTCAAGAATGTGACCCACATCATTCTTGAGCAGTCATAAGTGAGAATCATGAAGTACCTATCACCCTGCACACTTCTAGTTTTCATGGGACCACACAAATCAGTATGCACAAGATCAAGCAAGTTGTCAGCAGTGAAAGACTTACCTTTAAAGGTTGAGGAAGACATTTTTCCCAATTGACACTCTCTACACAAGGTATTATTTGGTTTGTTTAGCACCGGCAATCCTCTAATTGCCTTGATCTTACTAGCTTTCACAATGTTATCAAAGTTTACATGGCAGAGTCTCCTATGCCATATCTAGCTATCATCAAATTTTTCCATAAGACATGTACTTATATTTGCATTTAGATGAAATAGGTTACCTTTTGTCTGCATGCCGATGGCCACCAATTCACCATTCTTTCCTTTGATTCTGCAAATTCCATTCTTGAATTTTAGAGTGAGGCCACTCTCATTCAGGTCGGCAACACTCAGAAGGTTGTGTCTGAGACCATTAACCCAATACACATTTTCAGCACTACTCTTTCCATTCAAACAGATGGACCCTCTGCCTTTGACCATGCATGGTGCATTATTGCCAAAGCGAACCACACCACCATCATACTCCTCCAAGGATAGAAACTTGCTACAGTCACCAGTCATATGGTGAGAACAACCACTGTCAATGATCCACTCATTGGAATTATCAAACTAGGAGACAAGAGCCTTCTTGTTTGACACATCTTCCTTGACAGCAAGAAACACAATATCTTCATTTTCTTCATCCTCTGATTCTTCATCTATAACACCTTCATCAATTGCCACAAAACAGTTTCTTCAGTTTCCTCCTTTAAATTTCTTGAACCTTTCCGGTTTGTCCTTGTTGTCGCCATTAGGACAATTTACAGCAATATGTTCTATCTGGTTGTAAGAAAAGCATTTCAAAGGTAGCTTACCTTTGTATTTGTCAGTTCCTTTAGGAATTTTCCTGGCAAGGAGAGCTTCAAATGCCATCAAAATCTCCTCATCATCCATTTCTCTGCTCTATCTTGGTTCACCACTAGTGCTAGCTTCTTTTCCTTTTCTGGATGGTATAACAGAAGCTTTAAAAGCTGATTCAGTCTTTTGAACACTGCCATCAAAACTATTTAGCTCATAGGTTGTCAACTTTGCTATGATGGAGTCTAAGGATACCTTAGTCTTGTCTATTGATCTCAGCTCTTGAATAGAAGCAAACCTTATTGCATAGACCTGCAATAGGGATCTCAGGACTTTTCTTACAACAATGACATCTTCTATTTTACCACCTGCACTCTTGATATCTCCAACAATGGTTTTGATCCTTATTCCATACTGTTGAATGGTCTCACCTTCAACCATCTACATATCTTCAAACTTCCCTCTAAGTCTTTCTTCCTTAGCCTGTTTTACATGCTCATCACCACCATAGATATTTTCAAGAGTGTCCCATACCTCTTTGGGATTTACCTTATCCCGAACATCAATAAACTCAATGTCAAATAAACTACTGATTAGGGATTCCATGACTTGCCCATTCTCCTGCATCTCTCTCTTTTGGTCATCGGTAAGGGTACCGGTAGGAGCAACATAGGCAGTTTCAACATAGCTCCAGTGTTGAGCACCCATGCTTCTGATGAATATCTTCATTTTGTCTTTCCATATACTGAAATTTTCTCTTTTAAACTTTGGACCTTCCCTCTTCATCATTAGACTGGGATCTTTACCTCAAGCAGTTAAGCTTATAGCACAGAGGACCTGGAGAGGGCTCTGATACCAATTGATAACTTAATGATGAATGAATAGTACCAAATCGGTATTGAGAGGGGGGGGGGTGAATCAGTACAGGCAAAAATACAGTCCAAAACCAGTTTGACAGCAGACACTTCAAATGACTGGTAGATAGTGACACTGGTTTGAAACAGAGTGCAATTGGTAAAACTAAGAATGTCTGAGACAAACATTAACCAGTTACTCACTTAGCTTTTCACTCAACTTGAGACTACACTACCATTTCACCCTTATGCATAAACAAGTAATCTATCATCAGATCATAATAACAACTAGTTCAACATGTTTTATTGATAGGCATAAATCACAGAACCATCATATGCTTGATAGAGAATAGAAAAGCATGACAAGATAAAAGCATCACACATGACACACATATTTTTCACATGGAAATCCAACTGGGAAAAACCACGGTGGGGATGAATACCCACAAGCTATTTTTGAACTCTTTAGAAGTTCGCTCTATTAGGAGCCTTGTCCGGTTAGAGACATTATAAAAGGTTCTATTAGGAACCGATCCTATTAGAGATCACCGGGTTAAGGGATGGCTACAATACCCGGTTAAGGGTTAAACCCTGTTAAAGGTTACCTTGTTAGAGGATTTCAAGAACTCAATAGCTAAAGGATTCCAAACTCAGTAGCTCTGAGTTACCCTGTTAAAGGATTTTCAGCAAGCCGGTTAAGGCTACCTTGTTAAGGGATTTTCCAACTATTGAGGTGGTTAGAGATCAACAGGTATTACAATGATCTGGTAACAACACTCAATGCCAATGCAGATCCGCTTAGGCTCCTCTTCACCTTCTACACTTACACTCCGCAGGTATCACTTCTCTCCTTTGGGTCTGGCAAGAATCACGTATCCCTTCTCTTGGATACACACACACAAATTTTTCCAACAACCTCAGAAAGAGACACAACATCGACCTTATAGGAAAATAGATAAGTCGGTAGCATAAACCCTAAACCCTAAACCTGTTAGGTTAAGGAATTCAAACGGTTCAATCCTGACCATTGAGCACACTGCATTAAATGCAACAGATCTTGATCCACACTCAAGACATTCTCAATCATCCATTTCCACCGATTTTATGGTGGTTGCTAACCCATCACATGTTATTGTTAGGCCCAATATGGAAAGCTAATGTACTGAGAGGGGAGGGGTGAATCAGTACTCCAAAATTTTGCTTGAACAATAACTTTACTATTATGCATAAACCAAATAGTGCAGTAACATAATATAAAGCTAAAACAAATAGATAACAATCATACATGATTCACTCCATAACACATATATTTTGGTTACGTAGAAACTCTTGTTTAGAGAGAAAAACTGTGGTGGGGATGGTACCCACAACTTCACTACTGCAATAATAAAGAGTGCTTGGTTAGAGCTACATGTTTAGCTATTTCTGATAGCTTACCCTGTTAGGAGTAGCGAGATCTATTAGATCTACCTTGCTAAAGGATTTTACAACACTTCATCTAAATGTTGTACCTGGTTAGAGGCTTTACAATTTATAGACTTGATTAGAGTCTTTTACCCCGTTAAAGGTTTCTCTTACAACTTCACAATATTACAATAAAATCATTACAAATATCTGCAACTTTACATCTTGAAATGTTATAGCAGATTCTATGTGCTCAGAATAGATTACCTTGCTTATAGCATACCTCGGTAACCCATATAGTAACTCGGTAAACCCTTCTATTTACTCTGTTCTTTGACTGTTCTCTGAAAACCTTCTCGGTGACCTCTGTGTCTCTATAATAGTCTTCTTACACACATGCACACACACTTAACTCTTAACTCATGCTGTATAAATAGATCTCTTATGACGGTGATCCAATTCATTGCTTCGATCTTACAAACATGATTTATTGAATGAATAATCATGCAAAAGATTTCATTGGTTAGATGACCTCAAAATCATACACAATCTTCTAGTGCAATTTCCAATGTGATAACGGTTAGATGTGCCTCGATCTTGTAACACGTTTTCATATGCATGCCCAAGTTCAATGAATCTAGTAACATGTTTCACTCGGTGTATATAAACTCAGTGTGTCATCTTTGCTGCTCGGTAGACATGAAAAGATACTCGGTAGACAACTCGGTGTATACTGCATTCTGTGACTGCTTTCTTCTATAACTGACTAGACTGTGCATACCGACTGAATATTTTTGGTAATAGTAACCGACTAGAGTATATAGTATAACTTTGACATAAAACTAATGGCAATCTGATAAGTAGTAATAGTTATCACCGTTTTACAGACTTCACACATTCCCAAGGTAGATAGGAACAATCTCCCTCATGCAAGATCCTTCACGCACATAGGCTTGCATGGCAACATGATCTATTCTTCTTTACAATGCTAACTCATCACACAATATCATCAGTTGAGCCACACAAACTTGAAGCACATCAACCAGAAACCCTAAAGTTGAGACTACCAACTGGTAGTCATACAATACTTCCATATGCCAGTTCCCATAACTATATGTCGGTTCATCATGAACAAGCACACTGCTTCACTTTGGCACAAATGCCAGTTCACAGTGTTATACCGGTTCTTCATCATATTGACATCAATGATAACATACAGTGTCATTATGTCTTCATACCGATTCACATAATTCCAACAGTATCCAATAAGTGTTGTAAAGTTGTTATTGATAGTGGTAGTTCAGATAATCTTATTTTACAAGAGATGGTGAATAAGTTGAAATTGGAGAGATTGAAACACCCTAAGCCTTATCAGATAGCATGGATTTAGGATAAACATAAGTTGTTAGTAAGTGAACAATCTTTGGTGAAATTGAAAATTGGGAATTATCATGATGAAGTCTTGTGTGATATTATGCCTATGGATATTTGTTATCTTTTGTTGGGTAGACCTTAGCAGTTTGATAGACAAAAAGTTCATGATGGGAGGAAGAATACATACACTATTATGGCCAATGGGATGAAGAAAACCTTGTTATCCTTGTAGGAACCTTTGAAGAATGAAGTCTGTACAAATGCTAGAATCTACTTGGTAGATTGAAGGAAATTCCTGGATGGATTGAGACATGAGAATGTGTGTTTTGCCTTAATTACTAAGAAGATCGAGAAACCAGAAGCAGAAGGAGGACACTCAAAAGAGATAAAAGATTTGTTGACAGAATATGAGGACATCATTCAAAATAATGTACCTGATGGATTGCCACCTATGAGAAGTATTAGGCATTGCATGGACTTGGTTCCCAAAGATAATTTTCCTAAAAAAGTTGCACACTGATTGACACCGGTAGAGAATGGAGAACTGAATATAGAAGTGCAAGAGATGTTGAAGAAAGGTTTGATTAGGGAGATTCTGAGCCCTTGTGCACTACTAGTAGTATTAACACCTAAGAAGAATAGGGAATGGAGAATGTTTACTGATTCCAGAGTAATAAACAAGATCATAGTGAACTACTGATTTCCTTTGCCTAGGATGGATGACATAATGGACTATTTGACTGGAGAAAAATACTTTACAAAGATAGATTTAAAGAGTGGATATCGTCAGATCAGGATCATAGAAGATGATGAGTGGAAGACAACATTTAAGACAAATGAAGGACTGTATGAATGGTTGGTGATGCCTTTTGGATTGACTAATGCACCGAGTACTTTCTGTTGGCATTTTGAGTTTGTTGGCATTTTGCATAGAGATTGCATTAATGATATGTTATCATTGATGTCAATTGAACTGATAATGGTATTCATGTTATTGCTGATATTGTTGTTTTTGATATTGGCTAGTAACCGGTAAGAAGATCTTTGTGGAAGATGTTGTAAACCGGTATGTAAAGTTTGTGAGTTGAACCGGTGAATCGGTGTAAAGGGTTAAACCTTTCTATGTAATGTAACCTGTAAACCCTATCAGTTGTTAAACCCTAACTGATCAAGTTTGATGGTTTATTATCTGATAAGCAGTAATGATGGAGACATGTGTGATCATTGTATGAGGATATGTTCAAATTATTTTGGCATGTTTGTTTTTTGTCTAGGGAAGGAGCAAAGTGGATTGCATCTAATGCACAATGCGTGATGAGTTACAAAGTCTGATGAAGAGATGATCATGGAGCAGTTGGAATTTTCTTAAAGAATGTGAAGAGATTGTCATGATTTCTAACAGTCAAGATTATACTGACTTGTTTGTAATCTTGATGATGAGAATTAGGGTTTTGTCATGTTACCGACCTAATTGATTTGTACTTAAGGTCGATGAAGTTGTTTGTAAAGGTTGTTGGCAAGATTGATAAAAACTAGTTGAGTGTGTAGTTGCCTAACCAGTGAATGGATCTGCACTTTGAGTGAAGGCAAATTGAAGCTTAGAAGGATTTGATCAAGCAAATGTAGTGCTACTCAGATAGATAAAAAAAACCTATCATTTTCTAACAATTACAGCAGAAGTGAAATCCCTTAACCGGGTAAGCTCTAACAAGCTTGGTTACTCATTAAATCCTCTAACAAGGTGGTCTATTAGCTTAGATTCTTAAATCCTCAAATGAGGTTACTCCTAACAGGGTATTGTGATTTTCATCAAGGCATATTTGTGAATCCCTTAACCAGGTGATTCCTAACCGAAATTAGTTCTTAACAGGACTTATTGTAAAGCTTTAACAGGCTTGGCTCCTAATAGGGAAAACTTCAGAAGATTTTAGATAGCTATCCTTGTGAGTCTCATCTCACCATGATTTTTACCTATTTGGGTTTTCCATGTATAAACATTTGTGTCAAGTGGTGAATGCTTTTGTGGTTGTGATCTTATTTGTTGATTTGGTTAACTTTTTATTAGGCATGTTAAGTAGAAGCATTGAGAGTTGAATATGTTGAGTTATGATTAAGCATTGATGATGTTTACAAGATTGAAGTTGTTTACTGTTAAAGTTGTCATAATAGTTAAACTGTTTGATGTCAATTATTCTTATAAATATTGATCTTGACTGAGATATGTTTCCTTTGTTTGACTGAGTTTGAGTTTGGGAACTTTGTATCAGTTTTTCAATATACTGATTCACCCCCCCTCTCAGTATTCTACCAAATACTTATTCTTTCATCATACCATCAATTGGTATCAGAGCATCTCGGGTCCTCTTAATCTAAAATCCTAATAGCTTGAGGAAAAGATCTTGTAGATCATGATGAAGAAAGAAGGTCTGAAGTTCAACAAGGATAACTATAGAATATGGAGTGACAAAATAAAGATTTATATTAAAAAGTCTTGGTAGTCAGTATTTGGATCATATAGAAAATAAGTATACTACACATACTAGACCCCTAAATGATGATTAGAAGAAAGAACAACAAGAAAATCACCAGGCATTAGAAGCTATTATCAGTTCCCTATTTGATGCTGAATATGTAGATTTTCATGGTCTTGAAACTGCATATGAAGTATGGAAGAAATTAGAAGAGATTTATAGCGGTGATGAACATGTTAAGATTGACAAAGAGGAGAGTTTAACAAGAAAGTTTAATGACATGAGAATGTTTGAAGGTGAGAATATCCAGCAGTACGGTCAAAGGATTAAAGAGATAGTTGGTGAGATAAAGAGTGCTAGGAGGGAAAGTGAAAGATGCCACAATAATCAGTAAGGTACTGAGAACCCTTCTATCGGTCTATGCTATCCGAGTTGCAGCTATTCAGGAGCTGAAATCCATTGACAAGAAAAAGGTAACTCTTGACTCTATTATTGGAAAACTTACTGCTTTTGAACTAAATGGCTATGATGGTAGTGTACAGAAATCAAAATCTGCATTTAGAGCTTCTATCTCTAACCCATTTGTGAGAAGAAGTAGAGATACCGGTCATAACTATGAATCTAGATCCAGCAGAGATGCTGAAGATGAAGACAACTTAGTGGAACTTGAAGCATTGTTGGAAAAATGACTGCCTAGAGGCATTGGTAAATATATAGGTAAGATAGCTTTAAAATGTTTTGCATGCAACAAGATTGGTCATATAGAAGCAAATTTCCCTAATGGTGAAAATGACTACAAGAGAGAAAAATTTAAGAAATACAAGGGTAAAGGCAAGAGAGATTGTCTTGTAGATATTGACAGTGGTATTACTAATAAAGAATCTGATGATGATGCTAGTGATGATATTGTGTTTGTAGCTATTAAGGAAGAAATATCAAATCATAAGACACTAGTATCCAGAATGTATAACTCTGATGATTGGATCATTGATAGTGGTTTTTCACATCACATGATCGATGATCGAAGAAAATTTCTTTCCTTGAAGGATTTGATGGTGGTGTTGTCAGATTTGGCAATGACTCACCTTGTATAGTTAAAGGTAAGGGAGTTATTTCTCTTAATGGGAAGAGCAGTGATGATGATGTCTATTGGGTTGAAGGCCTAAAGCACAATCTTTTAAGTGTGGCCCAACTTAATGATAGAGGATACCCACTAGAGTTTAGAAATGGAATGTGAAAAATCTTTGACAACAAAGGTGAATTGATTGCAACCGGGAAATAGACTAGAGGTAATCTATTTCATCTCAATCCTAAAGTTAGCAACTTTTTGATTGCAAAAATAGATGATAGCTGGAGCCTAGATTTGGCATAGGATATTTTGTCATATAAATTTTGACAATATTGTCAAAGTAAGCAAGTCTAAGATAGTAAGAGGTCTGCCTCAGCTAGACAAACCGGTTAATGCTCTTGTAAAGAATGTCAACTAGGAAAGATGAATTCTTCAACTTTTAATAGAAAGTCCTTCTCAGCAAAGAACTTGTTAGATTTGGTTCATATAGATCTATGTGGACCAATAAGAACAAGAAGTATTCAAGGTGAAAGATACTTTATGATCTTCACTGATGATTGTTCAAGGATGATGTGGGTCACATTCTTGAAGGATAAGAATGAAGCTTTTGGTAAATTCAAGGCATTCAGAGCCTTAGCTCAGAAAGAGAGTGGAAAAAAGATAAAATGTCTAAGAACAGATCAAGGTGGTGAATTCACTTCTATGGAGTTCACTAAGTATTGTGATGATAATGGTATCAAGCGGCAACTTTCTACACCAAGGACACCACAACATAATGGTATAGTAGAGAGAAACAACCAGTCAGTGGTTGAAGCTGCTAGGACTATGTTGATACAAGGAGGTGTAACAATTTTTTTTGGAAAGAAGCTGTAAGTACAACTATCTACACAATGAACCAAGTTTTGGTGAAAAGAGGTAAGGACAAGACCCCATATGAGTACTAGTATGGCAGATCCCCTGATGTTAGCTATTTTAAGATATTTGGAAGCAAATGTTTTATTAAAAGAGGTGATTACATAAGAAAGTTTGAAGCTAAGAGTGATGGAGGCATATTTATTGGCTATTCCACCAAGAGTAAGGCCTATAAATTCTTCAACAACTGGACAAAGAAAATTATTGAGAGTGCTGATGCTCGTGTAGATGAATGTCCTGAAGTTTCAGAAGGAACTAGTTATGAGAAGAAGAATGAAGATCCTTGCATTTTTCTTTTGGAACTTGAAATGGTTAAATCAGAAACTGGTAAAGCAAAAACTGATGTACTTGTTCAACCAGAACAAATAAATTCAGAGGAAGATGATAATGAAGAAGCTGAACCTAAAGAGAATGATCATGTTATTCCTAGGTATGTGAGACTGAATCACAATCTTAAACATATAATTGGGGATAAGGATGTCGATGTTCTAACTAGAAGGATAATAAGAGAGAACTCTTGCATGATCTCCACCTTTGAACCTAGAAGTGCTAAGGAGGCATTTGGTAATGATCATTGGGTGAAAGCTATGGAGGAGGAGTTGGATCAAATTGAGAAGAACAACACTTGGACCCCAGTACCTCAACTGTTAAACAAGAATGTTATAGGTACTAAATGGGTGTTCAGAAACAAATTAAATGAAGATGGTGTTGTAGTTCGCAATAAGGCAAGATTAGTATGCAAAGGTTATGTGCAAGAAGAAGGAGAGGATTATGGAGAAACTTTTGCACCAGTAGCAAGATTGGAAGGTGTGAGAACATTGCTTACATTTGCAGCTCATAAGAAGTTCAAGGTATACCAGATGGATGTTAAGTCTGCATTTTTTAATGGGATACTGGAAGAAGAGGTTTATATAGAGCAGCCATATGGTTATGCATTGATAGATAAGGAAGACATGGTATACAAATTTCATAAAGCCTTGTATGGATTAAAGAAGGCACCCAGAGCATGGTATGAATGGCTTCATACTTATCTGATGAAGATAGGCTTTGCTAGAACCAATGATGACAACAATATTCATCTCAAGTCTGAAGGAGATGAAATACTAGTCAGTGAAGTTTATGTAGATGACATTATATTTGGAGGTAATAATGACATGAATAATTGTTTTGCAGATGAAATGAAGAATGAATTTGAGATGTCATTAGTAGGGGAAATAAAAAAATTCATAGGATTACATATACAACAGATGAAGAATGGTATTTTCATTACTAAATCCAAGTATGTGAAAGAGGTTTTGAAGACTTTTGGTATGAGTGACTGTACACCAATTGGAACCCCAATGGTTACAGGTTGTAAATTGTCCAAGGAATATGCATCTAAGTCTGTAGATGAAAAGGAATATAGGTCAATGATTGGCAAATTACACTATGTTGTTCACAGTCGATTGGATATTGCCCATGCAGTTGGTATTGTTGCTAGATTTTAGAAGAATCCAAAGGAGGCACATCTGATGGCAACCAAGATAATTTATAGATATCTGAAAGGTACTGTTGACTATGGTTTATGGTATCCATATGGTGGAAATTTTGATTTGAAAGCATACACAAATGTTGATTGGCCAAGAAATATTGATGACCAGAAGAGTACTACCGATGGAGCATTATTTCTAGGAGGAAGGCTAGTTTCATGGAGTAGTAAAAAGTAGAGTTGCACTTCACAATCTACTGCTGAAGTTGAGTATGTAGCAGCTTATATGAATTGCACACAAGCTATGTGGATGAAGCACATTTTGGAAGGTTTGAAGATGGAAATCTCATAACCAATAAATATTTTGTGTGATAATACAAGTGCAATAAACATTTATAAAATCTTGTTTTGCACGCAAGGACTAAGAACATTGAATTGAAATATCACTTCTTGAGTGAAAAATTTCAAAGTAAAGATGTTATCTTGGAGCATGTTTCTACCAAGGAGCAGCTTGCTGATATCTTTACCAAACCTCTGCCTAAGACCACTTTCTAGTATCTTAGAAGTCAATTGGGGGTTGTCCCTCTTCATGAAGTTAGTTGAGCATTATGTTGATTGCATTAGTCCCTGAACCACTTGCATAATTTTACATGGATTGATGAAGAAGTGGATGTATTCCACAGGGGGAGCATCAAGTTGCAAAATGATGTTGATGCACAATGAGAGCAAAATTACATGTTTTACTTTCACTTTGTCATTGCTATCAAAGGGGGAGAAGAATTATGTGTCTGATTAGGTGAACCAGTTGTAGGCTGAAGACAGATAGAGCAAGGTGAATACCTCATAATGTAAACTAGGATTCCTATTCACCAATCTCAGGAGCAATCAAAGGCATTGATATTTGTATTGCCATCAATGCCAAAGGGAAAGATTGTTGGCATTTTTCATAGATATTGAATTAATGATATGTTGTCGTTGATATAAATTAAACCAGTAATGGTATTCATTTTATTGATGATATTGTTGTTTTTGATATTGGCTAGTAACCAGTAAGAAGCGCTTTATGGAAGATGTTGTAAATCGGTATGTAAAGTTTGTGAGTTGAACTGGTGAACTAGTGTAAAGGGTTAAACCTTTTTATGTAATGTAATCGGTAAACCCTATCAATTGTTAAACCCTAACCGATCAAGTTTGATGGTTTATTATCTAATAAGCGATAATGATGGAGACATGTGTGATCATTGTATGAGGACATGTTCAAATTGTTTTGGCACGTTTGTTTTTTGTCTAGGGAAGGAGAAAAGAGGATTGCATCTAATGCATAATGCATGATGAGTTACAAAGTTCGATGAAGCGATGATCATAGAGTAGTTAGAATTTTCTTGAAGAATGTGAAGAGATTATCATGATTTCTAACGGTCAAGATTGTACCAACTTGTTTGTAATCTTGATGATGAGAATTAGGTTTTTGCTGTGTTACAAACCTAATTGATTTGTATTTAAGGTCGATGAAGTTGTTTGTAAAGGTTGTTGGCAAGATTGATAGAAACCCATTGAGTGTGTAGTTTCCTAACTAGTGAATGGATCTGCACTTTGAGTAAAGGAATATTGAAGCTTAAAAGGATCTAATCAAGAAAATATAGTGCTACTTAGATAGATAAAAAAAACCCTGTTGTTTTCTAACAATTACAGCATAAGTGAAATCTCTTAACCGGGTAATCTCTAACAAGCTTGGTTACTCATTAAATCCTCTAACAAGGTGGTCCATTAGCTTGGATTCTTAAATCCTCTAGCGAGGTTTCTCCTAACAGGGTATTGTGCTTTTCATCAAGGCATATTTGTAAATCCCTTAACCGGGTGATTCCTAACCACAATTAGTTCTTAATAGGACTTATTCTAAAGCTTTAATAGGCTTGGCTCCTAATAGGGCAAACTTCAAAAGAGTTCAGATAGCTATCCTTGCGAGTCTCATCTCACTGTGGTTTTTACCTTTTTGGGTTTTCTACATATAAACATTTGTGTCAAGTGGTGAATGCTTTTGTGGTTGTGATCTTATTTATTGATTTGGTTAACTTCTGATTAGGCATGTTAAGCAGAAGCATTAAGAGTTGAATGTGTTGAGTTATGATTAAGCATTGTTGATGTTTACAAGAGTGAAGTTGTTTACTATTAAAGTTGTCATAACAGTTAAATCGGTTGATGTCAAGTATTCTTATGAATATTGATCTTGACCGAGATATGTTTCCTTTGTTTGACTGAGTTTGAGTTTGGGAACTTTGTATCAGTTTTTCAATATACTAATTCACCCCACCTTTCAGTATTCTACCAGATAGTTATTATTTCATTAGTTTGATGAATGAGGTGTTGATGAAATTCTTTGGTAAGTTTTTTATTGTGTATTTGGATGACACTCTAATTTTTCATTAGGCCAAAAGAAGAGCATTTGTTATAGTTGAGACAAGTTTTATAGAGGTTGAAAGAAGAGAAGGTGTTGATAAATATCAAGAAGTGTACTTTCATGAAGGATGAGTTAGTCTATTTTGGATTTGTGATATGCGAGGATGGTTTGAAGATGGACCCTGAGAAAGTGAAAGCAATTGTTTTTTGGCCTAAACCAGAAAGCATTGGAGAGGTAAAGATCATTTCATGGATTGACTAGTTTTTATTGGAAGTTTATCAGGACTTTCAGTTCAGTTTGTAATCCTATGACTGTGATCATGAGAAGAGATCAAAAGGAATTTATGTGGACCACCAAAGAAAGCAGAAGCTTTGAACTGTTGAAGTAAAAAGTGACTGAGCAGCCTGTGTTATCTTTACTGGATTTCAATAAAGTATTTCAAGTGGATTGTGATGCAAGTGGAACAACAATAGTTGCAGTATTGAATTAGGAAGAGAGAGTAGTAGCTTATTTTAGTGAGAAATTGAATGACGCCTAGAGGAGGTATTCAGTGTATGATCAAGAGTTTTATGGCATAATTCAAGCATTGAAGAAGTGGAGACATTACTTGTTGCCTAAGGAGTTTGTGTTGTATACAAATCATCAAGCTTTGTAGTATTTGAACAGTCAGAGTAAGTTGAATCAGAGACATATGAGATGGGTAGAATTCTTTCAGAGTTACACCTTTGTGTTGAAGCATAGAAGTGGGAAATCTAATAAATTTGCCGATGCATTGAGCTGGAGAAAGAATTTGCTAACAAAGATGAGATTGATAGTATTAGGATTTAAATATTTGAAGACCTTGTATGATGATGACCCAGATTTTGCAAAACCTTGGAAAGTATGTAGAGAATTGGTCATGGTAGATAGAAGCAATTTCTTGGATTACTTCATTCAAGATAGGATGTTATTCAGAGGAGTTCATTTGTGCATACCTAAGAGTTCTATGAGGGAGAATCTGATAAAGGAGAAACATAGTGGAGGACTTTTTGGACATTTTGGCATTGACAATATAGTAGCATTGGTGAGTGAGTAGTACTTTTGGCCCTAGAACCATAAGGTGTTGGCATTACAATAAGTTTGATGGTCCGAGGGTATTGAGAAGGTTGTTGGAGATTGATGATATAATTAATAAAGGATGATTACTGTCTTAATAATATTATTTTATCATTGATGTCAAGCAATTGATTTTCTTATTCAGTATGATGTTGCCATATCTTAAAGAGTATGTTTTGATGAGTATAAAGATGTTGGTAAGTGACACCGAAAGAATGTGAAAATGAATGGGAGTAATAAGTTATTCTATGGGCAACTATTACTGAGTTAGACAGTGATGAGATTATTTTATTTTGATTATTTTGATACCTATATATGTGTATTCGAAGACTAAATAAGAAGGAGAAAAGATCTCATGCAATAGAATGAGTAAAGGTTTGATACTATTCTATTTTATCGAGCAAGGAGCTAGTCGGTAAATTCCAAGGTTATCAATGTCGGTTAAAGAAGAATGAAGTCACCGAGTGTCATCATCAAGCAAAGCTACTGAGATAGTAATCGAGACGAATACAAAATGTCTACCGAGTGAAGTTCAGAATTAACCGAGCGTCAACCGAGCAGTAACAGAATGCATTGGATGAATAAATACATTATTAAATGAAGGATGCCAATGAGCTGGAGATTTATAGAAGATTGGAATGTCGTGCAAGAAGTTTTTTAAGGATCAAGGACATTGAAAATTCAAGAGTTAGATCTACAACACAGGTTAAACGATCATAACCGAGCACAAGTACCAAGGAAGGAATGCAAGTTTCAAGGCAAGATAAAACATTTTTAGTTCAAAGGATTCAATGAACCTAGTCAAGTTTGAAGATCTGATGGCTAAGATTAATCATGGGAAATGTGATTAAGGAGATTAAGCGGTTAGGAATTGCTTATAAATAAGGAAAAGTTGATGAACAATGTATGCGGGCAAATAGAAGAACAGTGATGAAGCTGAAGTGATTACAGAGTACAGAAGATTGAAGAACAGAGTGAGAAGCCTAGCAAGGAGGAAGATAAATCTTATGACAAGATGATTTTGAGCACATAGAGTCTACTATAACATCTCAGATATATTTTATTACTGTTATTTATTTTTGTAAGTGATAGGAAATCTCTTAATCGAGTGGACCTAACAGTCTTATTTGTAAATCCTCTAGCAAGGTAACATTCTAATTGAGTGTTCAAAATCCTTTGACAAGGTCACTTCTAACAAAGTGCAAGATTCTGATAGATATGAGGGAAATCCCTTGACCGGGTCACATCTAGCAATGTTTTTATGTAATCTTTAACAAGATTGGCTTTTAACCGAGCATACTCTAGAAGAGTATATTTTCTTTGTGGGTCCGAAATCCCACAGTTGTTTTTCCCTATTTGGGTTTCCATGTTAAATCTGGTGTTAAATGTGTTTTGATGTTTCAAGTTTATTAGTTTATGAGTTTGAATGATTTTTAGTCATAGTTGCATATCAAGTAAGTTCTACCGAGGTTGAATCTGATTAAGAGGTTGTATTGTGAGTTTATCTAATTCACCCCCCTCTCAATAAACTAACAATTGGTATTAGAGCTAGAACTCTGAAAGACAAGTTTAAAGGAACTTGAGGCAAGATCTGAAGATGTATAAAAGGGATGCACCAAAGTTGAACAAGTCAAGTTTCTCCACATGGCAAAAAATGATGAAGCTACACTTATCAGGAATTGGAGAATATGCAACATATTATTTGGAGAATGTTTACACTGCACCTATCACCTACCCTATGACAATGATAGAAATAAAGGCAAAGAAAGAACATATTCAAGCAATGATTGAAATAACATCAGCATTGACCGACTCAGAGTTTAATGATCTAGAAGGTTGTAATGATGCCAAAGCTATGTGGGATAAGCTTACATCTGTGTATGGTGGTGATGAACATGTTCAAAGAGCAAAAGTAGACAGTCTAAGAGGTCAACTTGAATCCATGAGAACGAATGAAGGTGAGAACATAATCCAATATACTACAAGGTTAAAGGAAACTGTCAATCAAATCAAAGGAGCAGAAGGAACTATTGAAGAAAAGGATGTAACAAGTAAGTTGATGAGAACACTTCTACCTGCTTATGTCATTCGAGTCTCTGCAGTTAATGAATTAAGGTATGTACCAAACATGTCAGTCTCTTCGGATGCTACTATCAGTAAGCTACATGCTTTTGAGTTAAGTAATTTTGATAACAGGGGGTCTTCGGTAAACAAAGTTGAATCTGCATTCAATTCTTTTCATCTTGGTGAATCTAATGATTACAATGATAGAATGTATAAGTATGCTGAAGGAAATCACAGTGGAGCAAGTGAGAGATTTTGCAAAAACATGGAAGAAGTACACAAACTATATGAGGAAATCAAAAAGCAAGAAGAGTTTGAAGCATTATTGGCCAGAAGGTTACCGAGAGGCAAAGGTAAGTATAAAGGAGAGTTACCTTTAAAATATTTTAACTGTGATAAAATTGGACATATGGCTTCTAACCGTCAGGACAAAGAATCTAATGAAAAGAGAGAATACCAAGATGAAGGTTACCGAGAGGTAAAGGTAAGTATAAAGGAAAGTTACCTTTGAAATATTTTAACTGTGATAAAATAGGGCATATGGCTTCTAACTGTCCTGACAAAGAATCTAGTGAAAAGAAAGAATACCAAGATGATAGATAGAAAGGCAACCATTACAGAGGGCACCGAGACTTCAAAAGGAGAGATAGAAAGACATGCCTAGTAGCTGATGAGGAATCCAATGATGATAAATCTGATGGGACTGAGACAGAGGAAGTTGTATATGTAGCTATCAAATATGGATTAGATGAAGAAAGGTATGAAGAAAAAGCCTTAATATCACACATAAATAATAATGATTCTTGAATCATAGATAGTGGATTCTCACATCACATGACAGGTGATAAACTCAAGTTTGTTAAATTAGAAGATTATGATGGAGGTTATGTAAGATTTGGTAATGATGCACCATGTCCTATGAAAGGTAAAGGTTCTATCACACTTCTTGACAATACTAGATGTGATGATGTATATTGGGTTGAAGGTCTGAAATACAATTTGTTAAGTGTAGCACAACTAAACAATACAGGCTACCAAATAGAATTTCAAAAAGGAATTGTCAAAGTTCATGACAAACATGGAAAGTTGGCTGCTACTGGGACTCAAACAAGAGGTAATACATTTCATCTTGACTCAACTCAGAATGATTGCCTGTATGCAAAAATAGAAGATACCTGGTTATGGCATAAAAGGTTTTGTCATGTAAATTTTGATAACCTGATCAAAATAAGTAAGAAGCACCGAGTAAGAGGTCTACCGAGCTTGGAAAAACCTGTGAATGCAATATATTGAGGATGCCAGATGGGTAAGATGACAAAATCAAGCTTTACAAGTAAGTCTTACACTTCTAAAGGAATTTTAAATCTTGTGCACACTGATCTTTGTGGTCCTATGAAAGTTCAAAGTTATTATGGTGATAAATACTTCATATTATTTGTGGATGATTACTCAAGGATGATGTCAGTTATGTTTTTAGAAGAGAAATCAAAAGCCTTTCAAATATTCAAATGGTATAAGGCAAGAGTTGAAAATGAAACAGGAAGACAGTTGAAATGTCTAAGATCAGATAGAGGAGGATAGTTTATTTCAGATGAATTTAACTTATTTTGCAATGATCATGCTATAAAGAGACAAGTGTCTACACCAAGAACACCACATCAAAATGGGATAGATGAAAGAAGAAATAGATTAATTGTAGATTATGCCAGAACCTTGATGATAGAAAAGAGAGTACCTCAAATATTTTGGAGAGAAGCAATAAGCACTGCAGTTTACACCCTGAACCGAGTACAACTGAAGAAATGAACTATGAAGACACCATATGAAACCTAGTATGACAAGAAATCAAATGTAAGTTATTTTAAAATATTTGGAAGTAGATGTAATGTTCACAAAGATGATAGAAATGGAAAATTTGATCAGAAAAGTGAGGAAGGAACATTTCTTGGTTATTCTTCTAGAAGTAAAGCATTTAAATGTCTGATCAAATCATCTAACAAAATAGTGGAAAGTGCAAATGTGAAAATTGATGAATTTGCAGAAAGGAATGATGAAGGAAATTCCAAAGAACTAGAAGATTATGAAGATCTATATATGTACAACTGAGAAGTCCTACCGAGAAAGCCGATGAAGAAAATACTTAGTTACCGAGTGATGAAGAAGATCATACAGAGCCTACCGAGCCTCTATTAGTAAAATATGTCAGAAGAAATCATGCATCAAGTTAGATTATAGGAGATAAGGATGCTCCAGTAATGACAAGAAATAAACTGAGACATAACAGATGTCTGATATTCGAGTTTGAACCGAGGATAGTAAAGGAGGCATTAAGCAATGAAGATTGGGTGAATGCTATGACAGAAGAGATTGAACAAATAAAGAAAAATGAAACATGGACACTAGTCCCAAGACCAAAAGAGAAAAATGTATTCGATACAAAGTGGATTTTCAGAAATAAGCTAAATGAAAAAGGTGAGGTCATTCGGAATAAAGCAAGGCTAGTTTGCAAAGGTTATGCTCAAGAAGAAGGAATAGACTATGGTGAGAATTTTGCACCTGTGGTAAGACTTGAGGGAGTGAGAACATTGTTGGCATATGCTGCTTACAAAAATTTCAAGGTATATCAAATGGATGTTAAATCTGCATTTTTGAATGGTATACTAGAAGAAGTCTATATTGAACAGCCTAAAGGATTTATTGAAGAGAAGAATAAAGATCAAGTATGTAAGTTGAACAAAGCTTTATATGGCCTAAAGCAAGCACCTAGAGCAGGGTATGAAAGGTTTCACTCTTACTTAATAAAGATTGAATTTATAAGGACTAGTGAAAACAACATGTATATGAAGAATGATAAGGAGAATGGAATACTGATTTCAGCCATATTTATTGATGATATTATTTTTTGTGGAAATGATTCTTTATGCAAGAACTTTGGAAATGAAATGTGCAAAGAATTTGAGATGTCATTAATAGTGAAATAAAGTATTTTATAGGTTTACAAATACTGCAAATGAAAAATGAGGTTTTCATTACTCAATCCAAGTATATAAATGAAATCTTGAAGAAATTTTGAATGGAGGATTCTAAACCTGTAAGTACTCCTATGACTACTAATTGTAAACTATCAAAGAATGATGAATCTGCATCTATTGATGAGACACTTTACTGATCTATGATTGGAAAGTTGCAATATGTAGTTCACAACAGGCCCGATATAGAACATGCAGTAGGTATAGCTGCAAGATTTTCTACAGATCCCAAATAAATCAAAATGACAACAATCAAGAGACTTTTCAGATACTTGAGAGGCACTGAAGATTATAGTTTACTATATAAAAAGAGGAATGATTTTGACTTAAAAGTCTATACTGATGCTGATTGGGAAGGAAATATTGATGATAGGAAAAGCACAAGTGGTGGAGCTTTCTTTTTGGGAGAAAGAGAGTTGGCTTAGCAAGAAACAAGGATGCATTTCACAGTCAACAGCTGAAGCTGAATATGTCGCTACAACATTGAATTGTACCAATATAGCATGGATCAAACAACTGTTGGAAGGTATGAATGAGACAGTTACCGAACTAGTATCTATATTTAGTGATAATACAAGTGCTATTAACATTTCAAAGAATTTGGTAATGCACTCTTGAGTATCTCAGAAGCAAGTTAGGGGTCCTACCCCTATGTAGTACTCACTGACAGAGTTCGGTGAAATCATCAATTCTATGACTCTACAGAAAAACTATTTATGAGTTGATGTTGATTTACACACTTTAGGAGGTTGCCTAAGGTTGTGCAGGGAACAATGAATGAAGACAAGATGCCCTGACTAAGACTAAGATGATACATTTGTATATGTTTTAACAAAGAAGGAAATTACTTCATAGGGGAAGTAATCATGGATCAGGTTTACTTTTGGCATTGTTGTCAAAGGTGGAGAAGACTAATGACAGGGGGAGAAGATTATAGGAGAAGTTTATAGCTCAAGGATAATAGGAGAACAATAACAACAGTTTGAATCAATTGGAATAAATCAATAAATTAGAAGTTGATATATATTGCCATCGATGCCAAAGGGGGAGATTGTTGGCATTACAATAAGTTTGTTGGTCTGAGGATATTGAGAAGGTTGTTAGAGATTGATGATATAATTAATAAAGGATGATTATTGTCTTCATAATATTATTTTGTCATTGATGTCAAGCAATTGATTTTCTGATTCAGTATGATGTTGCCATATCTTAAAGAGTATGTTTTGATGAGTATAAAGATGTCGATAAGTGACACAGAAAGAATGTGAAAATGAAGGGGAGTAATAAGTTATTCAATGGGCAACTATTACTGAGTTAGACAGTGATAAGATTATGTTATTTTGATTGTTTTGATACCTATATATGTGTATTTGAAAACTGAATAAGAAGGAGAAAAGATTTCATGCAATAGAATGAGTAAAGGTTTGATACTATTCTATTTTATCGAGCAAGGAGTCATTCGGTAAATTCCAAGGTTATTGATGTCGGTTAAAGAAGAAAGATGTCACAGAGTGTCCTTAGCAAGCAAAGCTACTGAGACAGTAATCGAGATGAATACAAAATGTCTACTGAGTAAAGTTCAGAACTAACCGAGCATCAACCGAGCAGTAACAGAATGAATTGGATGAATAAATATATTTTAAATGAAGGATGCCAATGAGCTGAAGATTTATAGAAGATTGGAATGTCGTGCAAGAAGTTTGTTAAGGATCAATGGCAATGAAAATTCAAGAGTTAGATCTACAGCACAGGTTAAACGATCATAACCGAGCACAAGTACCAAGGAAGGAATGCAAGTTTCAAGGCAAGATAAAACATTTTTAGTTCAAAGGATTCAATGAACCTAGTCAAGTTTGAAGATCTGATGGCTAAGATTAATCATGGGAAATGTGATTAAGGAGATTAAGCAGTTAGGAATTGCTTATAAATAAGGAAAAGTTGATGAACAATGTATGCGGGCAAATAGAAGAACAGTGATGAAGCTGAAGTGATTACAGAGTACAGAAGATTGAAGATCTGATTGAAGAACAGAGTGAGAAGCCTAGCAAGGAGGAAGATAAATCTTATGACAAGATGATTTTGAGCACATAGAGTCTACTATAACATCTCAGATATATTTTATTACTGTTATTTATTTTTGTAAGTTATAGGAAATCTCTTAACCGAGTGGACCTAACAGTCTTATTTGTAAATCCTCTAGCAAGCTAACATTCTAATTGAGTGTTCAAAATCCTTTGACAAGGTCACTTCTAACAAAGTGCAAGATTCTGATAGATCTGAGGGAAATCCCTTGATCGGGTCATATCTAGTAATGTGTTTATGTAATCTTTAACAGGATTGGCTTTTAACCGAGCATACTCTAGAAGAGTATATTTTCTTTGTGGGTCCAAAATCCCATAGTAGTTTTTCCCTATTTGGGTTTCCACATTAAATCTGGTGTTAAATATGTGTTGATGTTTCAAGTTTATCAGTTTATGAGTTTGAATGATTTTTAGTCATAGTTGCATATCAAGTAAGTTCTACCGAGGTTGAATCTGATTAAGAGGTTATATTGTGAGTTTATCTAAGTCACCCCCCCTCGCTCTCATTAAAATAACATAAGGATGTTAAGAGATATGTGCAAAGTTGTAGAGTTTTTCAAGTTGCAAAGGGTAGTAGTCAGAATGTGGGATTGTATAAACCTTTGACAGTATCGGTAAGACCTTGGGAGGATATAAGCATAGATTTTTTACTTGGATTGCCTAAGACACTGAGAGGGAATGATTCTATATTTTTGGTAGTGGATAGTATTAGGGGTCCCACAGATACTAAGAGGGGGGGTGAATCAATATCTAACTGGTAATAAGAATTTCTTAAGTTAAAACATGCAGAACATAATATAACAGTGTACCGGTATGCAAGAAATAATGCAATAAACAGAATCAAGAATATCCACATGAAAAGTACACCATAACACAAGATGTTTAACGAGGAAACCTGGTGTGGGAAAAAACCTCGGTGGGATTTGTGACCCACAATATTCACTCACTGGCCAATAAGATAATATTACTTACAATAGGGGCCTACACATGCAGGAAGGCCAACTGCCTAGAGCTCACTGCTCAATGGGAAGTCACACTGACTTACAGTAAGGATTATACTAATCCAATGACTTGTACTGCTTTACAATAGCATTTTCAATGCCAGATTTAGTATCGGTTCCTGCTCTGTTCTTTACATATACCCTTTGACCTATATTTCGCACATTAGGTCTGCCTAATATTTTCTTTTATGCTCCTACATCATTTTTTACAAATGTCTACAATGATCTCCTTTATATTTAAGAGTCATTTTACAATTTGCCAAGTCAGCTTACAATAATAAACAAAATATTACCTAACAAAAATCTTGTCGGCCTCTGTGCAGGTATACTTTCTTTCTTCTGTGCCGGTGTCGGTGCCCTGAGTGATCTGCTGGTGCCGGTGCACTATCTTGCCGGTGTAATGCTTTGCCGATATAATGTCTTGCCAGTGTCATAGGATTGTAGGGTTGCCATCAATGACAAAACCTTCAATCACATTCAATGTCTCATTGGAGTGTGCATATGCCAACAATCTCCCCCTTTGGCATTGATGGCAACACTCATGAGAAATTTCAAAAAGTGTCCAAAAGTGTGCAATCCAAAAATGTTACCAAAAATGTGAGAGCTCCCCCTGAGCATATGATTCCTGTGTTTTGAACTTTCTCATCCCACTACTCCCCCTTTGGCATCAATGACAAAGGTTGTCAAGATGTCAGTAGAGTTTGTAGGTTCAGCTATCCATAACCTCAACCTTGTAGCTGGGTGGTTATAATCTGAAAAAGATCTCCCAAAATTAAGTTTATACTATCCATAAACTTCTTACTATCTGATGCCCTCCTAAATGACACAAGGTTAGCCAATGATAAACAACACCAAAGACACAAAAACCGTCAGTGTTAATCAATCTAAAACTAAACTATGAAGGCATACCAAAAGAGACACAAAAGACATGCTAATTTATCTAACAAACAAAACACAGATTATGAGGCATCTCCAACTGCCTCTTAGCATGGCTTTAGCTTCTTCTCCCTTGTTCCTCTCCTCTCCAAGTTCCAAAATAGTGTAGCTCTCAGCAGCTTTTTGCACTATGGATGCTTATGGAGGATTGAGATTGTAGTATAGCTCTAAATGTGAAATAAAAAGCTAATACTAATGCTAAAATGATATATTTTAACCAAAATGATAAGATGTTAGATTGCTTATGCTAAATGCTCTCTAAAAATGTCTATAGCCTAAATGCATACAAGTTTTCAGGATCTGGATTATGAAGGAATGGGCTCTATTTATAGGAAAAATGGAGCAATGGATGGCCAGGATTGAAGGGTTTAATCAAGGGTCAAGCTTGAAAGTTGGGGATCCATGTGCACAATTGGCACCAATGAAATGGTGACAAGTGTCAACATAGGGTTGGGTTGAAAGAAGAGGTTGGAGGTATTAAAGGCCTGAGAAGACTTCATGGTTATCTAAAGGCTAAGGGTCAAGTCTAAATTAAGATTACCTACTGGATTAAGAGTTAATCCAAGGATAAACCTTTGTGCAAATGATTAAGAGATAATCATGGTCAAAGCATTAAAGGCCTGATGAGACCCTTTGGTTGGGTAGAGGTTGAGTCAAAACAAATGTTTTAACCATGTGGGAGGGTTTGGGTTAACCATTAATGGTTTTTGAAGACTTTGGGGATTAAGTGGTTGAAGGTTGGAAGCTTTCAAAGGTTATCCAAGACTTTGAGCCATTTAGTGGTTGAAGGTTGAAAGCCTTTAATGGTTATCAAAGACTTTTAGACTTTGAGAAGTGACTTCCCTTTGCTTAGGAATGTGACAATAATTAGGGGATGGATTAGGCTAATTAGGAAGGGGTTAGAAGAATCTAGAAGGGGATTAGATTTTGCAAGTGGATTTGGTGGGTGAGGGAAAATAGGATTTTATTAAAAATAAAAATTCATTTATTTCAATAAATGTGTGCAAGTTGCATTTGTAGGAAAATGCAAGTGGGGTGGGGATAATGATTTAAATAAATGTTTTATTTAATTTATTTAAAAGAGGAAAAGGGGATTTAATTAAATAAATTGATTTTATTTATTTAATTGATTGAAATTTGATTTAATGAATTAATTAAAATAAATTGAATAATTTATTTAATTAATAGAAGAATGTTTGGGGATGAATTAATTAAATATTAATTTAATTAATTGATGGTTAGTGGATTTTTAATCAAATAAATACGAAATATTCATTTAATTAAAATGGACAGATTTGTGTGACTACACTATCTTTTATTGTTGTCTTAGTTCTCTTCACTGTACCGGTGAGATGCTGCAAATGCTCTGCCGGTGTTTTGTTGCCCTGTGTTAGTGCCTCAGAAATTTCCTTCCATAGAGATGCTAAATAGTCTAATCTTGGACTTAGTTTAGATCTCAAATGTTTTGCCTTATTTATTGTCCTTTCTTTCTCCCTTTCCAATTTGAGTAGTTCTTCCTCAAAATTTGCTATCTTCTCTTAAAAAACTGATAGTGAATCAGGTGAGTTGACAAAGTTGTTTGCAAGTTTATTTATCTCATCTTGTGCCTTGCTTATTTTCTTGTCAATATCTTTATACAGATTTTTGTATTCTTTCAACAAACTACATAGTTCCGGTAGAAGTGTGTCAAAATCTTTGTTACACTTCTTTATTTCCTCATCAAAGAATTTTTGTTTTTCAATCTCTACCTTATCCTTCATTGAATCTTCCTTTATTTTCTCAATATTTTCTGAGATGTATTTACACAATGTATCCAATTGTCCTAAAGAATCTTTATTATCTATATTACAGTTAGGTGCTATTACCTTCAAAATTGGTACGGAATCATCAATTGCTTTATAAGCCTGTGAGCTATAGTCAGTTATTTTCTTGATAGAATCAAGTAATACCTTAGTCACATTTGTTGACTTGAATGTTGATGCTGATCCAACAATTTGAGTGCCGGTGGTAGTAACCATGCTTGTATTGACCTCTGGTAGGTCAGTTTGTGTCTGCATTTCTTTAAGCACTGGTTTTCCTACTTCACTAGTTACCGGTGGCACTGTTTCCTTATATACCTGTTTCGGAGCCTTTAGCTCTATTGGTTTCTCTATATGTTGTGTTGTCTCTATCTGTGACTTAGTCTCTACCTTTTTCTCCGTATCTTCTGCCGGTTTCTCTGTTTCCCCTACTATCGGAGGCTCATTAGCCATGTTTGACTTTTCAGTTGTATCCTTGTCCACTATTATGTTGATCTTCTGAGTATCAACATTTATAGTATATAGGACTTCAAAATTAGGATTGCTATCCTCTACATCCATATTTTCTACTGCCGGTTGATCTTCAGTAGTTGTTGTTTTCATCAATGGAGGTAGGTTGTCTTTAACTTTGATGCTTGGTGGTCCACCAACTTTTCCTTTCCCCTTGTCTCTATCTTTCTGATAAACCTTTATAGGTTTAGGGTTCCTGTACTCTTCTTGTTTTTCTTTGTCAACTAGGAATATATCCCATCCATCTTCTATTTCCTCTGTCACTTCATTAACTCTTCCTGCCATTAGTGAAATATGCCGGTGTGTAGTAGAGAATACTGACCAGTTTGCTTGAGCAATCAAGTCATCAATTTCCTTTGGAGAGTTTACCGGATATACAACAAGTAGTTTCTCAATTTTTATTTTCCTATCTAATTCTATCACTGCTTGCCTTCTGGCCTCAAGTCTTTTGAATAAATCATCAGGAATTTCATTTGCTACTTCCATCAAAAATTTCTTGTACATGTCCATATGCAATATAACACTTTTCTCAACTTGCTCTTTCTCATCAGCTATTAGAGTGTCATAGATTTTCTCTATGTTCTTCAGTTTTCCTTCCTCTATGATTTCATTTAGCAGTACATCAAGAGGGGCCAAGTCTCTATTTGACCTTTTCTTCTTCTTAGGTGTCAGCTTCTTCTTTGGTGTGGCCTTTCTAACTAGAGATCTCATGGCTTGTTGCTTTTGCCTTGTTCTTCTAGGTGAAGGAGTGGTTGCCAGTGAGGGATCTCTTTTTCTTACAACTCTTTTAAAAGTTGTTGGCATGTCACCTTCCGAAGAGGTACCTACTGGTGATATATAAGTCTCAGGTTGTGGAGGTGCCAACTCATCCTCTGTTATGCCAGTTTTATTCAATACATCTTCCTTAATGGCTTTTGCTTGCCTGGATCCTTTCCTTACAAATGCCTCAACCTTCTTTACTCTTTTCTTTGATTGTATTTGGCTTTCTATAGTCTCAGCACTACCAAATACTTCTTCCTTAGGTTCATTGGGGGCTTCCAGAAGTGCTTTAGCATATGTTTCAACTATGTGGTCATTTGTTTCATAGCCCATCTCAGTTACCCAAATTGTCCTTGGGATGACTGCTTCCATCTAGATTTCATCTTTCTTAATGACAAAGCATATATCATCTTTGTATTTGTCTACTATTTTCTTAGATAACCTTATTCTTTTCTTCATTTTGGTCTTTAATGCTTGAAAGAAGTCATTAATATTGTTCTCCTTGTTCTCACCCATGTTATTGAATAGTTCAATCAATTGCTTTCCTACCAGTATGTCATATCCAAGTTCTTTATAACCTATACCGGGAACCTATTTTGTTATGTGTAGCATTAGGCATACTAATAGATTTCCAAATCTAAAAGTTCTTTTCTTCTCCCTTTTGATTTTTCCAAGGTTGTCAATTAGTTCATCCTTTAACCATTCACATATGTCGATTTTTGCATTGTCTGTTACCATATCATAAGCACTCTTAATGCATAAACTTGAAACTGAATTAAGTCTATTAGCATGAGTGGTTTTACAACCTAATATCATACTGATGAATCTCACATTGATATCTTTTATATCATTAACCCTTAGAGACCTCTTATCAAATGTTGCACCAGTTAGTTTTGTAACTAGGTCATTTGGAACCTTCTTAGTTTTATCTGGTCTCTTACCGGTGGTCGGTAACCCTATGACAACTTTCACAGCTTCCTTGGTGATCTTATGGATTGCATCTAACCAGAAAAATTCTCCATGAACTCTGCTTAAAACTATCCTAATCACATCCTTCGGAAATTCAGGAATGCTAAGGATTTATGTAAATCCTAGGGTTTCAATAATCTTGTGTTCATCTTTAACATTGCCGGTATCATCACATATCACGATTTTATACATGGTTTTGATTTCCTCATCTCCTAACTTTTCAATGTTATAGTGGATGTACATTCTGGGGTCTTCAGCATATACAACTCCCTTAGGAATTTGAGAAAATGCACCTAAGGTATCATCCTTCTTTGCTATCTCAGAAACTAACAAAATATGGGCCTAGGTCTTTTTATTACCTCAACAACAGTAGGGTTTGCTATGTATTCAATTGCAGAGGTGGATGCCATGATTAAATACCTTTTACTGCCTTGGATGGATGATTGCTTGGAGTGTGCTTGCTTCTTGCTCAAAATGTCTTAGCTTGGAATCTTCACGCTCTCTGAAAATTTGAAATCATGATGAAATGAAATGGAGCCAAAACCTTAACTTTATAGTGTCTTTTCACCATCTACCATATTAATTGTATGTCGGTTAAGTATTCACTTAACATTGTTTGCCAGTAATAAGTAATTTTCAACTTCTTATCTCTAACCGAGGGAATAATTAGCACATGTGTCATTTGATTGCCAAACCCTCAAGGAAATTTTCTTCAATTAGATGAAGAACTTCCTACCAGTGGAGCACTGCTCTATCCTGCTGGTGAAGTATCACTTTGTCCTATCGGTGAAGCATTGGTTGGTTCTACCGGTGGAGAAGTATTCCCAATATTTAGATCAGCTTTTCTAATCCATTGTTTTGAGAATTCTTGCTTAACCTCTTCAACTTTTTCTTTACCTTTCAAGCTAGCACTTTTGTTGTCTACCGGTATTCCTTTACTTCTACAAAATTTAGCAATATGCCCAATCTTGTTACATGCATAACAAGTTACATTATTCTTCTAAATAGATTTCCCATAACCTATGCCAGTTTGTGTTCTGCATTGATTTGATAAATGTCCAAATCTTCCACAAACATAACATCTCACATTCATTCTATAGTTTTCAGAGTTGTGACCAACTTTGTTGCATTTTGAACATTGACCGGTGGGTGTGTTGATATTCTGATAATTCCTAGATCTACATTCATTTTCTCTATGACCATACTTATTACAGTTAAAGCATTTTCCATTGAATTTATAAGCATTAGGTTGTCTTACTGGTTTGTTATGATCTTGAGTATTTGCAGTACCGGAGCTTTCACCAACTTCAAAGCCAATTCCAGAAGTGTCACCTTTAGGTTTTTTATTCTTTAGCAAGGTACCAAGTTCCTCTGAGCTTTTCTTGAATTTTTCTTTGTGTTGATTTGCAGTTTCCAGTTCTCTTTCCAAGATTTCTTTTTGTCTCATCAATTCATTTGAGTAATTCTGAGTATGCATCAGATCTGTCTTCAACATGTCATTTTCATAGCTAAGTCTTGTTTTCTCATTTGCTGCATCACTTAGTCTTCTAGTCAATTCTTCTTCATTCTTCTTCCTATCCTCAATCTCTTTGCAAAATCTCATAGTCATATCCTACATTTCATTTTTTGTTGTCATGATCTCTTGTTTCAACTTGCTTATCATATCATTGAGTGATTCCTTTTCATCATTCTCATTTTGCAGTTTTTCACAAAGTTCTCTTCTCTTATTTCTTGCAACAGTAAAATTTTCTTGAAGTGCCTGAATAATATCCTGAGCTACCCTTAAATAATCTTCTAATTTGATATTTTTCAATTTCTCTGCATCATAGTTTGTAAGAGCTCCTTCAAGTTGCTTCATCAGATTTTCCATCTTTACCGGTGTCAAGATCTTCCTCAAGCTGTTAGGCTTCTGAAAATAGAGGACCAGGCTCTGATACCAATTGTTAGGGGTCCCACAGATACTAAGATGGGGGGTGAATCAATATATAACCGATAATAAGAATTTCTTAAGTTAAAACATGCAGAACATAATATAACAGTGTACCAGTATGCAAGAAATAATTCAATAAACAGAATCAAGAATATCCACATGAAAAGTACACCATAACACAAGATGTTTAACGAGGAAACCCAGTGTGGGAAAAAATCTCGGTGGGATTTGTGACCCACAATAATCACTCACTGGCCAATAAGAGAATATTACTTACAATAGGGGCCTGCACATGCAGGAAGGCCAACTGCCTAGAGCTCACTACTCAATGGGAAGTCACACTGACTTACAGTAAGGATTATACTAATCCAATGACTTGTACTACTTTACAATAGCATCTTCAATGCCAGATTCAGTACTGGTTCCTACTCTGTTCTTTACATATACCCTTTGACCTATATTTCGCACATTAGGTCTGCCTAATATTTTCTTGTATGCTCCTATATTATTTTTTACAAATGTCTACAATGATCTCCTTTATATTTAAGAGTCATTTTACAATTTTCCAAGTCGGCTTACAATAATAAACAAAATATTACATAACAAAAATCCTGTCGGCCTCTGTGCAGGTATACTTTCTTTCTTCTGTGCCAGTGTCGGTGCCCTGAGTGATCTGCTGATGCCAGTGCACTATCTTGCCGGTGTCATAGGATTGCAGGGTTGCCATCAATGACAAAACCTTCAATCACATTCAATGTCTCATTGGAGTGTGCATATGCCATCAAATAGATTCTCAAAGATGGCTCATTTCATACCTTGTAAGAAGACATCAGATGCATTGCATGTAGAAGACCTATTTTTCAAGGAAGTGGTAAGGTTGCATAGATTACCTAAGAGCATAGTTTCAAACAAAGATACTAAGTTTGTCGGCTATTTTTGGAGAGTGATTTGGAAGAAGATGAAGATGGATTTTAAGTTCAATTCTACTTTCATCTTGAGTCTAATGCATAGACAAAAGTTGTTAATCAGAGTTAAAAAAACTTGTTGAGATGTTTAGTGGGAGATAAAACTAGAAGTTGGGATTTAATCCTTCCCCAAGCAAAGTTTGCCTACAACAATTCAGTGAATAGAAATACCGGAAGAACACCTTTTGAGATTGTTACCAAAGTGCATCCTAGAGGTATATCAAAATTGAGATACATTAGCAGTAAAGACCAGAGAAGTTCAAAAGTAGAAGACTTTGTAGATCACATGGCAACATTGCATATTTAGGTTAAACAACGTTCGGAAGACATGAACAACAAGTATAGGTAGAATGATGAATAATGATGAACAATAAATAATCAACAGATACTGAGAGGGGGGGGTGAATAAGTATGGACAAAAAATTCTTCAACAACTTAAACTACAAAGACTGTACTAACTGGTAAACAATATCACCAATCTAAATCAAGGCACTACCGGTAAAACACAGTATGACTATAAAATATCCAAACCAGTAACATCTAGATCTTCTCACAACTTAATATCTCATCTCAACTTTACCCATATGCTTAAGCAAGTAATACATCAGAAATACAATGACCATTGGATCAACTTGCATTATCGCTTAACAAAAAACACTAAAACATCACATGAAAAAGCATCACACATAACACACTAATTTTTCATGTGGAAACCCAACTGGGAAAAACCACGGTGGGGATGAATACCCATAATTTGTTCTCGAACTCTTCTAAATTTTGTTCTGTTAAGAGCCTAGTCTGGTTAAAGACTTTACAATAGGTTCTGCTAGGAACTGATCCTGCAAGGGATGACCCAGTTAAGGGATGGCTAAATACTCGGTTAGAGGTTAAAACCCTATTAAAGGTTACCTTGTGAGGGGATGATTTTGAGTCACCTTGTTAAAGGATTTACAAAAAGCCTGTTAAAGCTACCGGTAAAAGGATTTTCCAACTGTTGAAATGGTTAGAAGTCAACAGGTAATACACTGATCTGATAACAACACTTAATGCCAAGGTAGATCCACTTCAGTTCCTTCACATATGCAATTACACTCTATAGGTATCTACTCTCTTCTCTGGTTTGGCGATAATCACCTCACATACAATCATTTTCCTACAAATTCAAATAAAAATCATCGTCAACCTTATAGACAACAATCAGGTTGGTAGCCAAAACCTAAAACCCTAAGCATCTGGGTTTACAATACAGTCGGTCCAATCCTGGTTGTTTAAACACATTACATAGGGTAAAAAATCTTGAACAAATCTCAAGACATTCTCCATTGTTCGTTCTTCATCGCTTTTGGAAGCAGATAACCCATCATGCGCTCTCTACTGTTTACTAAGATTTTGCACATTCTCGAGGTGGATAGAATCAATCTTCTTCATGCAAGATCCTCAAGGAGATTCTTCACGCTCACAAGGTTGACATGGCAACTCAATCTAATCTTCATTTCAATGCTAACTCATCATAGGATGTCATCGGTCGAATCACATAGACTTGGAATGCATCAACCAGAAACCTTGAAGCTGAGACTACCAACTGGTAGTCATATCAAATGAAACCTCGATACAAAATTTGCATATACTGGTTCACATTAGAATGTACCGGTTCACTTTTGCATATACCAGTTCATACTATCATACCAGTTCACTTGCCAGTTTGCTTACTTCAATATACTGATTTATACTTTAGTATATTGACATCAATGACAACATATCATCAAACTTTGCACATATGCCAACAATCTCCCCCTTTGGAATTGATAGCAATACACAAATATATCTCTACATCTTTTTCCATATTATATGTCTTCAATACTACAGATATCTTCTCTGCTTCACATCTTCTCCCCCTTTGACAACAATGCCAAAGTGGAGGCACAAACATCCATGATCTACTATGATGCTCCCCCTGAGGAGTAGCATCCTTCAACACATCAATCCTGAAAAGATTTGACAGTGCAATACCTGACTGATGTGGAGCACATACCTTTAGTTCACCTCTTGAAGGGGTAGCACCCCTAATTCATCTCTTAAATAGGTAAATGTAGCCTTCAGTAGAGGCTTGGTGAATATATCTGCTAACTGCTCTTTACTGGAAACATGTTCCAATACAACCTCTTTGTTATGAACTTTCTCCCTCAAGAAATGATACTTGAGATCGAAGTTCTTGGTTCTAGCATACAATACTAGATTCTTGTAAATATTAAATGCACTTGTGTTATCACAAAATATACTTACCAGTTCAGATACAGGGACTTTGCAACCACTTAATACATGCTTCATCCAAATTGTCTGAGTGCAGTTCATAAATGCTGCTACCTATTCTACTTCTGCTGTGGATTGAGAGATACAACTCTACTTCTTACTCATCCATGAGACTAGTCTACCACCAAGAAAGAATGCACCACCGGTTGTGCTCTTCCAGTCGTCCACATTACCAGCCCAATTGGCATCGGTAAACACTTTGAGATTGAAATCATTATTGTATGATACCACAATCCATAATCTATAGTTCCCTTCAGATATCTAAGAATCTGCTTGACTGCTACCAAGTGGGATTCTCTTGGACTTTTTTGGAAACATACAACAATTCCCACTACATGTTCAATGTCTGATCTGTTGTGTACTACATAGTGTAACTTACCAATCATTGATAGGTATTCCTTCTCATTCACCAATACTGAGTCATCTTTGTTGAGACATGGACCAACTAGGACTCAAACCTAGGACCTTCCATATGTTGCTAGAGTGCTCTACCACTGAGCTACTGGCCCCTCTTGGACCACTCCATCGTTGGTCTAGGTGTGGCTTATTTCCAATACCAACACCCCCCCTTAAGCCACACCTCCCGTGTGCCTGGGGCTCCTGGGCTGGACTTGGTTTTGATACCATTTTGAGACATGGACCAGCTAGGACTCGAACCTAGGACCTTCCATATGCTACTAGAGTGCTCTACCATTGAGCTACTGGCCCCTCTTGGACCAGTCCATCATCGGTCTGGGTGTGGCTTATTTCCAACACTAATAATCTTCTTTTGACAATTCACAACCAGTCATCATCGGTGTACCAATCGGTTTGCTGTCTTCCATGCCAAAGGTCTTCAACACCTCTTTGACATACTTGGACTGAGTGATAAAGATACCTTCTTTCATTTGTTAAATCTATAGTCCAATGAAGAACTTAATCTCTCCAATTAGTGACATCTCGAATTCCTTCTTCATTTCATCTGCAAATGCATGACTTATCTTGTCATCTCCACCAAAAATTATGTCATCAACACACTTCATAGATTAGAATCCGATCTCCTTCTGTCTTCAGATAGATATTGCTATCTTCACATGTTCTTTCAAATCCAATCTTCATAAGATGGGAGTGTAAACATTCATACCATGCCCTAGGTGCTTGCTTTAATCCATACAAGGCTTTATGTAGCCTACACACCATATCACTATCTTCTGATAGTGCAAACCCATTTGGTTGCTCTATATACACTTCCTCTTCAAGTATTCCATTCAGGAATGCAGATTTCACATCCATCTGATACACTTTGAATCCCTTGAAGGTTGCATATGCAACTAGCATTCAAACTCCTTCCAATCTAGCTACTAGAGAAAAGGTTTCTCCATAGTATTCTCCTTCTTCTTGAGCATATCCCTTACATACCAATCTTGCTTTGTTTCTTACCACTGTGCCATCTTAATTCAGCTTGTTTCTAAAAACCCATTTGGTGCCAATAGCATTTTTGTGCTTAGGTCTGGGTACCAAAGACCATGTATCATTCTTTTCTATCTGGTCAAGTTCCTCTTCCATAGCCTTATTCCAGTCTTCATCTTTGTGTGCCTCTTTAAATGTTTTGGGCTCAAATTCAAAAATCATGCAAGAATTCTCTCTGACTTTTCTTCTTGTAAGTATTCCTGCATCCTTATCCCCTATGATATGCTTTGGATCATGATGCAACTTCACATACCTAGGAAGGATCTTAATTGATTCCTCTTTCTTTTCCTCTTCATCCTCATCTTCATCAACATCTACTGGTGTAGGAGCACTGTTACTTGTACTTGGTTGTTTTGCAACCAATTCCCAGAAGGTTACATCTAGTTCATCTACCACTCACTCACTGCTAGTTTCCTCATATTTCTTAGAGGTTTCATCAACTCTAACATTGATACTTTCAACAATTCTCTGAGTCCTATTGTTAAAACACTTGAGAGCTTTGCTCTTGGTGGAATACCCTAGGAATATTCCCTCATCACATTTTTCATCAAACTTGCTCTGGTATTCACTTCTCTTGATATAATAATTGCTATAAAACACTCTAAAGTAGCTTACTACTGGAGTTTTACCGGTCCAATACTCATAAGGAGTTTTATCCTTACCTTTCTTGATGAGTACCCGACTCATAGTGTAGACTGCAGTGCTCACCGTTTGCCTCCAAAAAGTGTGAGCAAACCTTCCCTTGAATCAACATCGTTCTGGCAACTTCAACTACAGTCCGGTTGTTCCTTTCTGCTAGGCCATTCTGCTATGGAGTCCAGGGGACAAATAGGTGCCTCTTGATGCTGTTCTCTTCATAGTACTTATTGAATTCACCAGAAGTGAACTCACCTCCTTGGTCGGTTCTAAGGTATTTAATCCTCTTATTGCTTTCCTTTTCAACTAGTTCTCTGAAGGCTTTAAACTTTCCGAAAGCTTTAGACTTGTCTTTCAAGAATGTGACCCACATCATTCTTGAGCAATCATTAGTAAGAATCATAAAGTACCTATCTCCTTGAACACTCCTAGTTTTCATAAGACCACAGAAATTAGTATGTACAAGATCAAGTAAATTATCTGCTGTGAAAGATTTACATTTGAAGGTTGAGGAAGACATTTTTCCCAGTTGACATTCTCTGCACAAAGGATTCTCTAGTTTGTTCAGCACAGGTAATCTTATAATTTCCTTGATCTTACTAGCCTTCACAGTATTATCAAAACTTACATGGCAGAATCTCCTCTACCATATCCAACTGTCATCAAACTTAGCCATTAGACATTAACTGATATTTGTATTTAACTAAAATAAGTTACCTTTGGTCTACATACTGGTGGCCATTAGTTCACCACTCTTTCCTTTTATTTTGCACACTCCATCTTTGAATTCTAGAGTGAGTCCTTTATCATTCAGCTGGGCAACACTCAAAAGGTTATGCCTAAGACCTTCTACCCAATACACATTATCAACACTTCTTTTTCCATTTAGAGAGATGGATCCTTTTCCTTTTACCATACATGGTGAATCATTACCAAATTAGACTACACCTCCATCGTACTCTTCCAAAGACAAACTTTCTCCGGTCACCAGTCATGTGGTGAGAACGTCCACTATCAATAATCCACTCATTAGAATTATCAAAGCGAGAGACAAAGAGCCTTCTTGTCTGACACTTCTTCCTTAACTGCTACAAACACTATGCCTTTGCTTTCTTCATCTTCTAATTCATCATCAATGACACCTTTATCAACTGCAACAAAACAATTTATCCTATTCCCTCCTCTGAACTTTTTAAACTTCACTGGTTTGTCCTTATTATCATTGTTGGGATAGTTGACAACAATGAGTCCTATCCTATTGCAAGAAAAACATTTCAAAGGGAGCTTACCTCTGTATTTTTCAGTTCCCTCAAGAAGTCTCTTGGCAAGAAGAGCTTCAAATTCCATCAAGATCTCCTCATCATTCATATCTCTTCTTTGTCTGGGTTCACAGCTGGTACCAACTTATTTTCCCTTTCTAGATGGTGCAGTAGATGCTCTAAAGGTTGATTCAGTCTTCTGAACACTGCCATCATAACTGTTTAGCTCATATGCAGTCAATTTAGCAATGATGGAGTCAAGGGATACCTTTGTCTTGTCAATAGATCTCAACTCCTGAATAGTGGCAACCCTTATTGCATAGACCAGTAATAAGGATCTCAAAACTTTGCTAACAATGATGGAATCATCCATTGTACCTCCTGCACTCTTGATGTCTCCAACAACAATTTTAATCCTTATCCCATATTGTTGAATGGTTTCTCCTTCAGCCATCTGTATGTCTTCGAATTTTCCTCTAAGGCTCTCTTCCTTAGCTTGCTTCACATGCTCATCACCGCCATATATAGACTCTAGAGTATCCCATACATCTTTGGGATTGTCTTTATCCTGAACATCTATAAACTCAATATCAGATAGACTACTGATAAGAGCTTCCATAACTTGCCCATTCTCCTAAATTCCTCTTCTTTGATGATCGGTGAGGGTACCAGTAGGGACAACATAAGTATTCTCAACATAGTTCCAGTGTTAAGCACCCATGCTTTTAATGTAGGTCTTCATTCTGTCCTTCCATATCTTAAAGTTATCTCTCTTGAACTTAGGACCTTCCCTCTTCATCATTAGAATAGGATCTTTTCCTCAAGCAGTTAAGCTTATAACACAAAGAACTTGGAGGACTGCTTTGATACCAATTGATAAATAATGATGAATAATAAATACTCAATAGATACCGAGAGGGGGGATGAATTAGTATGGACAAAAACTTCTTTAACAACTTAAACTACAAAGACTGCACTAACTGGTAAACAATATCACCAATCTAAATCAAGGCACTACCGGTAAAATATAGTATGATTGTAAATGACATAAACTAGTAAAATCTAGATCTTCTCACAACTTAATATCTCATCTCAACTTCACCCATATGCTTAAGCAAGTAATACATCAGAAATGCAATGACCATTGGATCAACTTGCATGACGACTTAACAGAAAACACTAAAACATCACATGAAAAAGCATCACACATACACTAATTTTTCACGTGGAAACCCAACTAGGAAAAACCACGGTGGGGATGAAAACCCACAAGTTGTTCTTGATCTCTTCTGAAGTTCGCTCTGTTAGGAGCCTAGTCCGGTTAAAGACTTTAAAACAGGTTCTGCTAGGAACCGATCCTGCTAGGGATCACCTGGTTAAGGGATGGCTAAATACCCGATTAGAGGTTAAAACCCTGTTAAAGGTTATCTTGTGAGAGGATTTTAAGAACTCAATGATTTTGAGTCACCCTGTTAAAGGATTTACAAAAGGCTTGTTAAAGCTACCCAGTAAAAGGATTTTCCAATTACTGAAATGGCTAGAAGTCAACAGGTAATACACTGATCTGATAACAATACTTAATGCTAAGGCAGATCCACTTTAGTTCCTTCATATCTGTAATTACACTCTGTAGGTATCTACTCTCTTCTTTGGTCTGGTAAGAATCACCTCACATACAATCATTTTCCAACAACTTCAAATAAAAATCATCGTCAACCTTATAGACAACAATTAGGTTGGTAGCCAAAACCTAAAACCCTAAGCATCTAGGTTTACAATACAGTCTATCCAATCCTGGCCGCCATTTAAACACATTACATAGGGTAAAACAATCTTGAACAAATCTTAAGACATTCTCCATCATTCGTTCTTCACTGCTTCTAGAAGCTAATAACCCATCATGCTCTCTCCACCATTTACTAAGATTTTGAACATTCCCGAGGTGGATAGAATCAATCTTCTTCATGGAAGATCCTCAAGGAGATTCTTCACGTGCACAAGGCTAACGTAGCAACGCAATCTAATCTCCATTTCAATGCTAACTCACCACACGATGTCATCAATCGAATCACACAGACTTGGAATGCATCAACCGAAAACCCTAAAGCTGAGACTACCAACGGATAGTCATATCAAATGAAACCTTGATACAAAATTTGCATATACCGGTTCACATTCGAATGTACTGCTTCACTTTTGCATATACCAATTCATACTATCATACCGTTTCACTTGCCAGTTTGCTTACTTTAATATACCAGTTCATACTTTAGCATATTGGCATCAATGACAATATATCATCAAACTCTGCACATATGCCAACAAAGAGGGCAGATGATAAGAAGAGACATAAGGAATTTGAAGTTGGTGATGAAGTGATGGTATATCTAAGAAAAGATATATTCCCTGTTGGAGCTTATAACAAGTTGCAGATAAAGAAGTTTGGACCTTGCAGAATTTTGAGGAAGTTTAGTTCTGGAAATGCATATGAAGTGGAGTTACCAAATAGTCTAATTATTTCACCTATGTTTAACATTCTAGATCTTCATGAGTTTCATGAACCATAATTCAGTGAGAGTAGTGTTGCAAACTTGGAGAAATAGTTGCCCTGGAAGGAATCGGATCTGATTGAAGAGATTTTGGATGGTAGGATTGGGTGTAGTACCTAGAGCAGTCAGTATAAGGAATATCTTGTGAAGTGAAAGGACAGACCAGTTGACGATTCATCTTGGATTTCTTAGGCAGAGGTAGACCGCCTTAGTTTCCCTCTGACCCTAGCAAAGTGAGAGGCTCACTTTTTTCTAATAACCCCGGATGTATGATGCAGGAGCATCCTCGGTTCATAGCAATGTTGCATCAACAACAAAAAATATTTTCTTTCTATTTGCAGTTTCATTTTTCCTTTCTGTATGTCCTGGTTTTGGCTCATCGGATTCTTCTTGAAGACTTGATCATCTTTCTTTCTTCCAGACCACATCACTTTTGGATAATTTTCTGGCAAGATATTACTATTGATTTCTTTTATAGTTTCCTGTTATAGGTTGGCAATTCTTGTTACTAGTTGCCTGAACCTATTTTGGTGATCTACCAGAACCCCTTTTGAAGCTTACGTAGCCTTGGGCATTGATTCCAATGTTCCTTGGTGTTTGGCCGACCTTTTCCTATGATCTACATTTCATCCTTTATATTTTCCGAAGGAATCTCTTAGTAGAGGCCAACCTTGTTATTTTACACATTAGGTCTTGTTTTTTGAGTTTTGATCCCTTTTGGGCCGACTGGATCCTTTGGATCGATATATATAATTGTAATTGCACATTAAAAGGTAATAAATAAGAGAATCAATTAGTTAGACTATGTAGAAGATAGATATCAAGATTCAAGATCCCAGTTGTGACCTATTCTATATGTTCTACTAGGCCTGTGAGCTGGTATGTTGTAACTCGGTTGTTACTGGTTGGTTGTAATCAATTTTCACGCAATAAAATAATTCATTCTGCATTGCCTCCATCATATCTTTGTGTTTCCATTGTGTTTACTCTTGCTGACCAGTTTGGATTGATCTCTTTGAGGTCCCTCCTCACTGGTGACTGCCTCATGAACAAGGCTCAACCAACTATGTCTTTAGAAGGATCGGTCCAATCACCATTTCAGAATAAAAGTCTGTATCCAGGAAATAATACAGTAAATGTTTCACCAACTACAAATACAAGATTCCCAAGAAGGAATTACACGCCGCTAGGAGAGCCCATTGAATCAACATTAAAAAAATTGATACAAACAAATGCGATCACTTTGCCAGAGATTAGAGTGTATGAACTAGGGCCCTTCAAACAAAACTGGTGGAATGATAATTATTTTTGTGACTACCATTGCACAAAGGGTCATAAGACCGCAAGTTGCTACAAGTTGAAGAATCTAATTCAAGATTTGATAGACCAAGGTCATATCACAGTGGACACAAACAAAGGTTCAACAAACACAAATCACACCATCTTTAAAGACCCTTTTGTCAAACACAACAAAGGTAAGGAATCAACACCATGAAAACAAGACAACACTACCAACTACACAAAGATCTCATACGAGTATACCATTCATGCTATCAGCGTAGGAGATGCAATAAATATTGGCTTAAAAGGAAAATTTGATGATGTGACAAATGGTGATGAGAAAAGTCAATGGACAGATAACTGTGATAACCAGGTTTGCATGATGTCAGAAACATCAATGTACGATAAAAATGAGAATCTTTGTCTTATAGACTGGGGGCAGGAAGAGCCACCATATTTAGGATGGTTTTAAGATGATGAGGTTATAGAAAAATTCATGGGTGTTAGAGTTCCACATGATGATTATAAGATGGGATATGAAATAAACCTTGATAGACAACATATATTGAAGGAGTAAAATCTCTCACAATAGATAATATAGTGGCCAACATCATATAAAATTTCAAGAGACAAAGATTGTGAAGTAATCACGTGCCAATCAAAAGTGACCTTACAAGGGGTACCATCAAATCATTCACCAACAACAAGAAACTATAATGTGGTTGAGCAACTAAAGAAAACCCTAGCACAAATATCCATTTTGAGTTATTGTGCATATCACTGAATCACAAGGCTACCCTAGATAAAGAACTCCAAGCCTCAGTGGTTTCCAGGGACATAGACAAAAATGCTTTTCAATCCATGGAAGGAAATTTGGCTGCTTCTACCCATATTGCTTTCACAGAATGAGATGTTCCTATTGATAGGCCTTTTTACAATGATTTCCTACTCATAGATGGAGGAGCTGGTCTTAACATCTATACACTAAAGTTGGTCAAGGCATTGGGCTATTCTGAGCTTCACATTGATCCCAAAAAGAGAATAAACATCAAGGCATATGATGATGAAGAACACCCTTCAAAAGGTGTGCTTACACTACCAGTGCAAGTAGGACCTATCAAAACAAACGTTCCTTTCAAGTCCTAGATAGAGAGCTGGGATATAGCATACTATTGGGTTGCCCATGGATTTATGCCATGTAGGCCATACCTCTGACATTGTAATCACTTAAAGGCAAGTGTGGATAACCAGGTACCTATCAATCAAGCAGCCTTGCTCACCACACAAATGGACTCATTGACAATTACAAAAATAGGAAAAGCTACACCTATGAAACCTTCTTTACAGATTAAAGAAGTTGGATGTGGGGAATATTCTATTATAGGTCCATCCAATGTTAGGAAATTATCTCTGTCTCCTAGATCTTTTGGGAAACCTCAAACTACTCTAATAAAACAAGACAAAGGAAAAGAGATAATCAATAACTCAAATTCATGCTCATTCATTAAATGGGGAGACTTACAAGAATAATTCTTCTATGAAGATATCAATCAATGGCTATATAAAGAAGAAGATGATATGACAATGGCCAGGTTACCCTTAGATCAGTATGGAAATTGTTTCAAAATACTACAGAAACATGGGTATGATGGTAGGCTTGGGACCACAAAAACAAGGGAGAATAGAACTTATTTTACCTTAGGAGAACCCAAAGAATCAAGGGTTGGGATACAAACACATCACAAAGGTAATAGGGCCAAGACACTAGACACTTGATATATCAAATAGGCCTAGACTACCCTCACAGAAATTACCTCAAAGTCATTCATCAACACGAGTATTTCCTCCTTCATCTGATAGAAGTGAAAAAACATAAACATACCCTAGTGAGGAATCTGATAGTGAAGATCTAAAGCACCTTTTATAAGAAACTAATGTGGCATCATCCAACCGTTTGGTACCTGAAAGATCTTCACAAGAAAATGTGGTAACAAAGATTGGGTTAGTACAAACAAATATAGTAACAAAAATTGGGTTAACACTTGCAAATGAGTCTAATACTTGGATTCTACCAAGGAATATCATAATTATATCAAGGGAAACAAACCTAGCTCTACCAAATGAGTTAGATGAAGAAAAACTAGAACATCTTATACCAAGATTAAGAGAAGTATCTACCACAGAAAGAGGGTCCACAAGTCAGGAACAAATCCCACTATTCATTACTACAATTGAAGTTTCCCTATCACCCATTGAGGAAGAATATGAGATAAATGATGTAGCGTCTGATAGTGGAATATATATAAAGTGTGATAGATTCTCATGACTATTAATTTTTATCTCTTCATCACAGTTGTGAGAGTTGAGAAATACAACACCACAAGAGCCTAAATGATCTCTGCAAGCTGAATAACCTATTACAAGGAGATGCAAGGAAGCAATAACTGAAAAACAAATACACACAAAATATGCTCAAAAAGATGAGAGCTCAATATCCACAAAATGTGTAATGTGACAATGGAATAATACAAAAGAAAATAATTCAACCTTTAATAGGTCAAGAAACCCTAAAAGGGAAAACCCTAGGCTTGCATATAATAATTAATAAAAGAATTAATTATTATGCACCTAAAGTTAACTTAAGTGTAAAAGAGATAAAGGGAACTTAAAATAATTAAATAAATGTTGTTTAATTAATCAAGTAAACACCCGATTACTCTAACACCCCCCCTTAAGCTAGACTTAGGGAGAAGCTAAAACCTAGAATAGCTACTTAAAGCAAGAAAGATGGGTCCCGATAACAAGGCTTGATCAGGTTGTTAGTTAAGATGAGAGGGGGGGGGGTGAATCATAAAAACTTACTCTTCAATATATTCAACAGATTCAACCTTGGTAGCTTTTACAGATATGCAACTATGATTGTAAATCATTCAAACTCATAAACAGATACACTTAAAACATCATAACACATTTAACACTAGATTTAACGTGGAAACCCAAATAGGGAAAAACCACTATGGGATTTCAGACCCACTAAGAAATATACCCTTCTAGAGTATGCTTGGTTAAAAGCTTATCCCGTTAAATATTACAAACACATTGCTAGATGTGACCCGGTTAAGGGATTTCCCTTAGATTTGTTAGAGTCTTGCACTTTGTTAGAAGTGACATTGTTAAAGGATTTCAAACACTCATTTATAATGTTACCTTGCTATAGGGTTTACAAATAAGGATGTTAAGTCCACTCGGTTTAAGAGATTTCCTGTCAATTACAAAATAAACAATAGTAATAAAATATATCTGCATCTTCACATTTGAAATGCTAAAGCATATTCTATTTCCTCAAAACAATCTTATCATACGACTTATCTTGTCCCTTGTTGGGCTTGCTAGGGTTCTCAATATGTTCTTCAATTAGATCTTTAATCTTTTGTGCTCGGTAAACATTACTTTAGCATCATTGTGCATACATTTGCCCACATCCATCAACAATTCCTTATTTATAAATAATTTCTAACCACTTAATCTCCTTGATCACATTTCCCATGATCAATCTTAGCCTTCAGATCTTCAAACTTGACTAGCTTCAATGTATCCTTCGATCTGAAAAATGTTTTACCTTACCTTGGAACTTGCATTCTTTCCTTGGAACTTGTGCTAGGTTATTGTTGTTCAATCTGTGTTGTAGATCTTCTTCTTGTGTTTTCCATGTCATTGATCCTCAACAAACTTCATGCACGACATACCAATCACTTATTCATTTCCAACTCATCAACATCCTTTATTAAATAATGCTTTTATCCATCCAATGTGATCTATTATAACTTGGTTGTTACTCGGTAAATACTGAACTTCACTCGATAGACATTCTGCCTTCTTTAACCAATATCGATAACCTTAGGGTTTATCAACTACGTACCTTAGGGTTTACCGACTAGGTTCTTTGCTCAGTGACATAGTACAGTATTAAACTTATAATCAACAACATATGTAGGATATCAAAACAATCAAAACAACATGATCTCATCATTGTCTAACTCTATAATAGTTGCCCATTGAATAACTTATTATTCCCCTTCATTATCACATCCTTTCTGTGTCACTTACCGACCACTTAATACTCATCAAAACATTCTTCTCAAGATATGGCAACATCATACTAAATTAGAAAATCAATTTCTTGACATCAATGACAAAATAATGTTATTAAGATAGTAATCATCCTTCTTTAGTTATATCAATGATCTCCAACAACCTTCTCAATATCCTTATTGAAATGCCAACAATCTCCTTTTCTGTTGTAATGCCAACACAGATACCCAAATACAATGAAATATCTATGAACTGGGGAAATAGAGGAAACCAGGTGGGAAAAAACTCTACTCCAAACAGAGATGGAAAAGCAAGAAGGACTGAAAAGCCTCCAAACAAGAGTGTTCCAAAAAGATAGGAACACGAGAAGATAAAAAGAATCACTGAAGCACAAAGAACCTGCAAACACTGTCAAAGAATAACTGCTGATCTGAAGAACCTCCACTGAAATAGAACATGACCAGGTAGAGAAGATTGTAATCTGTATGAGTTCCCTCAAATGACACTACTCAAATTAGAAGGAAACCAAAGGCAAATGACTAAACTCGAAGATATAGATGGCATGAAAACCAAAGCCCAAAGAGCTGATCAATCGAACCACGGAAGCATTAGAACCAACAGGACAAACCTCCCCATAATGTTGAAAAGGGAGAGGGACATGTACACTAAAAATAATGGCCAACAAGAACTACATGACGAAGAACCAGGAACGTCAAAGGCACAGAGAAAGTTCATAGTATCATGGAAGGAACACTCACTTGACACACAACATGAGGCAAATATCGTGGAAAGAACACTCACTGGACAAAGGTAGATGGCAAACAAAAGGAAAACATCAACCCCCTCATGGCACTTTATAGAGAGTCCATGTACAATAAGGCACAAGATGTGCAAGATCCCAAGTAAACAATGCATGATGGCACCTTATCTCAGGGCATTTGCATAAAATAAGCTAAAATGATAAGAAGACTGGAAATAGAAAGAACAACCAAAATTGATACATCCTACTCAGAGAAGAGATCCCAGACTAGGTAGAGAAGACTCTAATCTATATGAGTGCCCTCAAATGACACTACTTGAATCAGAACGCAAACAAAGGCAAACAACTGAACTTGAAGATACAGATGGCATGAGAAACCAAAGCCTGAAGAGATGATCAATCAAACCATAGAAGCATTAGAAACAAAAGGACAAACCTCCCCATAATGCTAAAAAGGGAGAGGGATAGGTACAGTGAAAAGAACGACCAACAAGAACTGCATGACGAAGAACTAGGAACATTGAAGGCACAGAGAAAGTACATAGTATCGTGGAAGGAACACTCACTTGACACACAACATGAGGTAAATTTCATGGAAAGAACACTCACTGGACAAAGGTAGATGGCAAACAAAAGGCAAACATCAACCCCCTCATGGCACTTTATAAGTAGTGCATGTACAATAAGGCACAAGATGTGTAAGATCCTAAGTAAACAATGCATGATGGCACTTTATCTCAGAGAGTTTGCATAAAATAAGCTAAAATGATAAGAAGACTAGAAATAGAAATAACAACCAAAATCAAGACATCCTACTTAGAGAAGAGATCCCAGAACCTGAAACAACCAGGATATTTACTAGAGTGCTGAAAAGAAAAAACTGAATAAAATATTCTTGCACCAGAATTGAGAGAAAATCCATATGGCTAGAAAGTAGACAGAACAAGCTTTCCAACAATATAAAGTTTTTGAAAAACAGAGTTTGGATGTTCATTCTATGGCCCCAGAAGTGCAAAAAAGAGACCCCACTTTAATTGGAAAAAAGTATAGTCAAATAGAAAAATTGGAAAATAATTCCAACACCACGAGGTCCGACTCAGAACCAACTTTTCAACGCCTATTCATTTTCAAAAAAATGACTCCATTTGCCCAAATTATGATAAAAAACCAACCCCCCCTAAAAAAGACAAAAGGGGTGGTTGTCTGGTGGCAGGTGAGTGGCGCAATAGTGGCTGGGCGGTGGATCTATGGTTTCCGATGGAGCTGCAAAGTCCGATGGGAGGATTCGTGGCAGTGGAGCTGCAGTTTCCGACGGGAGGAGGGCCGGGGGCAGACGGGGAGAAGGTCGGTGGCGACAGCGAGCTCAGGGGTCAGAGGGCAGACCCTGATGGGGGCCGGAGGTAGGTGCCAGCGGGGACCAGAGGTCAATGGTGGTGGGGAGGGGAGGGGCCTACTCTAATAGACCTGGGACAACCAAGGGGCCCCATGGTACCTTGCGTACCATGGGGTAAACTGAAAAAACAATGATTTTTTTGTTTTGATTTAAAAGGCTTTGCCTATGTGATTTTTTGATTGATTTTTGAAAATTTTTTTCAAAAAAAATTAGTCAACCTGAATGCCGTAAAAAGACATTTTTTTCTTGAATTGCGTGTCAGGGTCGTACGACCTAGTACTGGAGAAAAAATACCCCCAAAGGCCCAGGAGCCAAAAATGGTCAAGTTTTATATGACCATAGGGGTTTTTGGGCCTTCTAAGCATGCTGGTGAGGTCAGTTTAGGCCCAAAATGCTCAGAAAAGGGCATATCTTTAGGTACATAAAAAAATTCCTGAAACCTCAGATCTGCTTCCAATGCAGAAGTTCTCAAAACAAGAACATATAGCTGCAGATTTGAAGCTCTGATACCATTTGAGAGTTGAGAAATACAACACCACAAGAGCCTAAATGATCTCTGCAAGCTGAATAGCCCATTACAAGGAGATGCAAGGAAGCAATAACAGAAAAACAAATACACACAAAATATGCTAAAAAAGATGAGAGCTCAATATTCACAAAATGTGTAATGTGATAATAGAATAATACAAAAGAAAATAATTCAACCTTTAATAGGTCAAGAAACCCTAAAAGGGAAAACCCTAGGCTTGCACATAATAATTAATAAAAGAATTAATTATTATGCACCTAAAGTTATCTTAAGTGTAAAAGAGATAAAGGGAACTTAAATAATTAAACAAATGTTGTTTAAATAATCAAGTAAAGACCCGATTACTCTAACAATAGTCGCCCATGAACAATAGACATGGTATATGATAACCAACCACTTATTGATGATGGTATTGTCTACGAGGATATACAAATTCACCCAAGATCAATAAAATATGTTTATAATAACCAGGTTTGCATGATGTTAGAGACCTCTCCAATAGAGGAAAGAAAGGATTTACCCCTTATACATTCACATTTAATTGACTAGGGGAAAGAAGAGTCACCAAGTCTGGACTGGTTTGAAAATGATGAAGCTATCACAAAATTCCTTGGTGTCAGAGAAGGGTTTCCCTATGGTAATGATAAGGCAAGGTTTTCTATAGACTTGGATAGAAAAAAATACTTTGGGGAGGCAAGTTCCTCTACATCAAAAGATGCAGATGAAAGTGATAACAAGGGTAAAGCTAAGTTAGACAATCTCCCTATTGAACAAGAAAATTTTACATTGCTTGTGGAAAATACTAAATAAATCAATATAGTAGAAGGAGAGGTTATAAACGATATCCACTTAGATGAGTTATTAAATCATGAGGAAAATAACAAGTTCATACAGTTCTTCAAACTATGCCCAATCAATTTTGTTTGGTCATATGCAGATATGCCAGGACTACACCCATAGTTGGTATTACATCACTTACCATTGTTACCAGGAATTAAACCATACAAGAAAAAAATTAGAAAGATGCATCCACAGATCGCATTACTAGTAAAGGTGGAACTATAGAAACTTTTGGAAGTGGTCTTCTTGACTATGCAGAGTGGATATCCAATCTAGTATAAGTGAATAAACCCACTGGGGGCATAAGAATTTGTACATATTTCTGAGATTTAAACAAGGCATGTCCTAAGGATGATTTCCTATTACCTAACATAGACATAATAGTTGATCTAACTATTGGGAATGAAATTCTTTCACTAATCGATGGTTTCTTAGGATACAACCAAATCAGGATTGCACCAGAAGATCAATAGAAGGTTGTGTTTACCTATCCATGGGGAACTTACTGCTGGAATGTCATGTCATTTGGTCTTAATAACACTGGAGAAACATATCAAAGAGCCATGACATGATCCACAATATCATGAAGGATTATGTTGATGATCTACTAGCTAAATCAAAAACAGGAGAAGTGTAAGGAAGTTAAGTAGCAGAACAACTTCGTACACTAACCTTGCGATGAGGGTAATGCCAAAAGATTTACAAATCATCACAATAGTTATTGAAAACAAAAATAGACATAATAACATTCAAACCATAACATAGTGATTTACATGGGGAAAACCCTTTCGGGAGAAAAACCCCACACTCCAAAAGTCGTCCAATATATTATTCAGCAATAAAAAATAGATTATAATATACTTATAGAATAATCTCTTTGTAAAAGTACCACTAATCATAGATTCAAAGGTAACTCAATAGCCATAAGACTCTTACACACAACCTCTATCTCACACACCTCATATATAGGAGATACAATACAAGAAATCATCAAACGATATTACAAAACTATGGGCTGAAACCACCCAATGAAGTATGGACAACCTTATCTCCAATCTAGATGCCATATGATGTGTTAAAACACACATCAACATGTGTCCCTCTCTTTTACAGCTCATGTGTGTGTTCGATACAAATTATATTTCCTATTTCAGGAGCACAAACTTCCAGAGACCATAACTTGTGAACCGTATGTTCGATTGACAAACTATTTGAAGCATTGGAAAGCTCACAAAGTGCTCTATCGTCTCATAAACTGCTACATCATTTATGCCCACTTTTTAAGGTATTTCAAAGGATCTAAATTCCTCAAAATTAAGTTTAAACCTTTAATCGCACCCCTCCAAAATGAAAACTTTAATATCTTCAAAAGTAGTTGTGATCTTGTGACGAAACTTTACTAACATACTTATCTAACCAACAAGAAGCTTTTGGGAGAATTTTGCAACATTTTGTGCTTAAATGAAAACTTACTATAAATAGTAATCTCATGTAAATGCAAGATTGAGACACCATTTTCCCAACAAGAAGGTCACTTGGAAGCTCTTGCTAAGATATTTCATCACTTAGAACAATACAATGTCAAGTTAAATCCAAAGAAGTGCATGTTTGGTGTCACAATCGACAAACTTATAGGTTTTATTTTTTCTAATAGAGGAATTGAGGTAGATCCAACAAAGGTCAAAGAAATAATTGATATGTAGCCAACATCAACACTCAAGAAGTTAAGGGGATTACAAGGAAGATTACAGTCTATAAGAAGGTTCATATAACAACTAGCATAAAAATGTCACCCATTTCAGCATTTACTCAAGAAAGGAGTCACCTTCAAATGGATAGATCAGTGCGAAGAATCTTTTCACGCTTTAAAGGATTATCTTTTGACTACTCCAATGTTAGTTCCACCTACTCCAGTCAAGCCTTTATTACTGTATATATAAGAAACAAACTCATCTTTGGGAGCCCTTTTGGTGCAACATGATGATCAAGGAAAGGAAAGAGAAATCTACTATATAAGTAGAGCCCTTATTGGATACAAGCTTAATTATACTCCCATAGAACGAGCCTGTCTAGCAGTAATCTTTTCATCTCAAATATTTGACACTATATGTTAAGTCACAAAGTTCAACTCATAGCACACTTTGATCCTCTCAAGTATTCGTTGACCAAAGCAACATTAACCAAAAGATTGGCCAAGTGGGTCATGATTTTAAGTGAGTTTGACATTAAATACGTAGACAGAAAGGCAATCAAAGGGCAAATTATAGCATATCAATTGGCAGAAGCTCCCTTGCAAGATAGTCACCTGCTACTAGTGGATTTTTCTAATGAATCTATTGTTGTTATATGGAGCCTAATCAGACTCAGAGGTTAAATTTTTCCTACTTCTATCGGTGGGTCAAGGGGTAGTGCCCCATGATGCCAAAAATACTTATTTTTTTATAAAGGTGTTGGGTGTTAATTTTGTATTGGCTAATGTGTTGTAACCCTAATTTTGTAACTGACATAAGTCTTGATAAAAAGGCTAAGGGTTAGGGTTTTTTTTTTGTAGAGAATTTCATATAGCATTTTTCACTGGTATTGAGTTACAAGGGATTGTTGGTTGTAATAGGTTTTGATTACTGGATAATAATATTGGACTCTCTATTTGGTAGATTTAGCCCAAGATTGGGTTAACCACGTTAAATATTTTCTCTTTGTTGTTATTATTTTTGTGTTTTTCATTCCTATGTTTAATATTTATCTGCATATAATTGATATTTTATGCATGCAATTCCTAACATTTGTGTTTACATTGACAACATACACCACTTGGAAATTGTACTTTTATGGTTCTTACACCAATCATGGAGTAGGAGTTAGGATTATTTTCATCATCCCTCAAGGTGATTCTATCTTGAAGTCATTTCAAATCAATTTTCCATGTACAAACAATATAGCTGAATATGAAGCTCTCATCATAGGGCTTCATACTGCTATACAGTGTAGGATAAAAGAACTACAAATGTATGATGGTTCATAATTAATTGTCAATCAAGTCAATGATGAATATAACACAAAAGATGATAAATTGATTCCTTATAAACAAATGGTAGAAGATTGCAAACAACATTTCAGAAACATTACTTTTGAGAAAATTCCAAGAATACAAAACAAGGCAGTAGATGTCATGGCTACAGTGGGGTCTCTCCTAGACATGCCTAACAATGAAACTCAGTTTGAGTTCATTGTAGAATAATTGATGGTACTGGCATATGAGATTCCCTCATCAGAATATGTGTGTGTAATTGTGGGTCCTGAATCCCCATGGTATAACAAGATATACACATACTTACATAATCAGTATATGTTTCCTGATCTCTAAAGATATCAAAAGAAGACTCTCATTTGTCAAGCATCTAGACATACCATTATTGCTGACACATTGTATAGAAAGAGCCTTGATGGAACATTTCTTCAATGTCTTAATTTTGAAGAAGCACAAATTTCCTTAAAAGAGGTACATGATGGAATTTGTGGTGCACATTCAAGTAGCCCTGCACTAGAAACGAAGTTACTGAGAACTGGGTACTATTGGCCTACTATGGAAAAGGATGCCTATAAATTTGTACACAAATTTAGAAAATGTCAAGTGCATGGGGACCTCATTCATGCACCAATGCAAGATCTCCAACCTATCACATCACCACGGTTTTTTTTGTAGTGGGCGTCAGATCTTGTTGGTAAAGTCAATCCTACTTCATCCAATGGACACAAATTAATCTTAATGGATACTGAATACTTTACCAAATGGTTCAAGTAAATCCCTATAACGTACACCACTGGTAAGAAGATAACAAAATTCATGCTTAAGTACATCATCTCCTGGTACAAGGTTCCAATGTGTATAGTGACTAACAATGGATGTTCATTTAAGAATCAGGAAATGAGAGAACTATGTGAACAATTCATGATACAATAGTGATTTGCAACACCATATTATCCACAAAGTAATGGATAAGAAGAGGCAATAAACAAAATGATGTTGAAGATCCTAAATAAAGTTGATACTGACACATGACGGGACTGACATCTATAGTTAAATCTTGCTCTTAAGGCTTACAGAACAAGGGTATGGGCACCTACAGGAGAAACACATTATTAATTGGTCTATGGTATAGAAGCAATTCTACCCATTGAATTAGAACTACCTTCTTTAAGAGTCTCCTTAAAACATATCATATCATAGGAAGACTATCGAGTCACAAGATTGCAAGAGATTGAAATGCTTGATGAAAAGTGACATACCACTTTAAATCACTTGCAAGGCTACTAGAACAAACTAAGAAGGAGTTATAATAAACAAGTAAGGCCAAGTAATTTTGAAGTAGGAGATCTAGTTCTGAAGGAGAATCAAAGGAACTTAGCAAAATGTGAAAAGAAAAGAAAGTTGAACCTAACTAGCTAGGTCATTTCTTCATAACAAGAGACATAGGAAACAAAGCATATAACTTGGCTACCATGGAGGGAGATCCACTTTCTTACCTTATGAACAACATGCACCTTAAATGATACTACATATAAGGGATATGATAGTTTAAGTTTTACTTTCTATATTGTATATCATTTTCTTAAGACAACTTTGCATCACATGAGCTTTATTTTTTGTATACATCGCGTTCACAAAGTTTTTGCATTTACATATAGCAACATCAATAAAACAAGACAACTATCCAAATTTATCATTTGTTTACATTCAAGAGAAGCTAGGGTCATCTCCTTTCTTAGATATTTAGACATGAAGTTCTTGAGATGCTATGGTCATTCATTTTCAACATCACCCCGTGCCAATACTTTACCTTTGGTTACGTAGAGATTTCACTATTTGTGACTTTTTAACCCAAAATCTATCAATTTCTATATCTCACACATTAACAAAATCTCTAATTCATTCTAGACGCCTATTTGATCATATGACTAGTGAAAATCTAATATTCTACTTTGACATCGTTGTAATTGTCATACCCAAGTGGGTTTCATTACTTACAAGTCAAGGAAAGAAAAAAAATAAAAAAATGCTATGCCAATATCCCTCAAGGAAAAAGAGAAATGATATATAACTGAAATATCATGTATAGAAGTGCGACAAAAAGCTTGACTATGGGAACATGCGAATAACTCCATCATGACTATGGATGCCTGTTGGCAATGGAGCAATATTCAAGAGATTATGGTGTATAATCTCGTTAGAGCCCTTAAAGCTTGTTGGCAGCGAGGCTCTATCCAGGATGCTTTTGAAGTTAGAATAATCCACACAACTAGTCATATAGGTGTTACTACTTATCAAGTTGCCATTAGTTTTATGTTCAAAGTTATTCTATATACTCTAGTCAGTTATCTCTATGGAGATATTCAGTCGGTATGCACAGTCTAGTCGATTGTAGAAGAAAGTAGTCTTAGAGCGTAGAATACATCGAGCTGTCTACCGAGTATCATTGCATGTCTACCGAGCAGCAAAGATGACACACCAAGTTGATATACACTGAGTGAAACGTGTTACCAGATTCATTGAACCTAGACATACATATGAAAATGTGTTACAAGATCGAGGAACATCTAACCGTTATCACATTGGAAATTACACTTAAAGGCTGTGTATGATTTTGAGGTCATCTAACCAATGAAATATTTCATTCGATAAAACATGTTTGTAAGATCGAAGCAATGAATGGATCACGAACATAAGAGATCTATTTATACAACATGGATTAAGATCAGAAAAACACATGTAGCATGACAGAAAGGAAGATATAGAAATATATGAAGAAAGACATGTGAAAGCACTAAGTATTATGACTGTTACAAAGACACAGAGGTCACCGAGAAGGATTTCAGAGAACAGTCAAAGAACATAGTAAACAAAAGGGTTTACCGAGTTACTATATGGGTTACTGAGGTATGCTATAAGCAAGGTAATCTTATTCTGAGCACATAGAATCTACTATAACATTTCAGATGTAAAGTTGTAGATATTTGTAATGATTTTATTGTAATATTTTGAAGTTGTAAGAGAAACCTTTAACAGGGTAAAAGACTCTAATCAAGTCTATAAATTGTAAAGCCTCTAACCAGGTGCAACATTTAGTTTAAGTGTTGTAAAATCCTTTAGCAAGGTAGATCTAATAGATGTTGATACTCCTAATAGGGTAAGCTATCAGAAATAGCTAAACATGTAGTTCTAACCGAACAACCTTTATTATTGCAGTAGTGAAGTTGTGGGTGCCAACCCCACTGCAGTTTTTCTCTGTAACCAAGAGTTTCTGCGTAACCAAAATATGTGTTATGGAGTGAATCATTTATGATTGTTATCTGTTTGTTTTAGCTTTATATTATGTTACTGCACTGTTCGGTTTATATATAACAGTAAAGTTATTGTTGAGGAAAAGTTTTGGAGTACTGATTCACCGCTCCCCTCTAAGTACATTAGCTTTCCATATTGGGCCTAATAATAGGACGTCAAGGATCTTTAGTGAACACAAGAGCATGAATTAACTCACTTGCATACATATGGGCAAAAGAAGATTAAAGTTTCAAGAATCAATGGTGAAGTTTTTCGTGTCTCCATTTGCAAATCCTAGTCACTAAGTGTGTTAATTTGTATGTTTCAAGAGATCTTAGGGATTGATTGAACACTTATGTATTAAATATTTCGCACCTCCAATTCAATTGTTGTATTACAAAATGCTAAACAAACACATTCATCCTTGTTCGAATAGGGAACACATTTTTCATCTCACATGTTGCATTAGCATAATTTTATGCTTAAATTCATTGTCTCCATGTGCATTTTACAAAATCATCATATCATAAAAAGTCTGCATACTGGGGGCATAGTTGAAAAAAACCCTAAAAATCAGATAAAGTCCTAAAAAAAATTCCTAAAAATTGGATAAAGCTCTAAAAAAATCCTAAAAATCAGATAGTCATGAAAAAATCCTAAAAATTATATAAAATCCTGAAAAAATCAACCAAAAATATCCATATAAAGTCCTGAAAAAATTAATCAAAAACATCCATATATGATCCTCAAAAATCCAAAAACATTCAAATACGATCCTGAAAAAAAATCCAAAAACATTCAAATGAAGTCCTAAAAAAATACCCAAAACATTCACATATGATCCAGAAAACAATCAAAAACATCGAAAATGCTCTTGGAAAAGAACTAAAAATCGAAAAACAATCAAATCAATCAAAGAACTTGCAATAAAATGTCTCGCAAGAATCAAACACCACTAATAGAAATATGGCAAATAAATTACTACGTGACCAAAAATTTTAGTCACGACAAGTAAAAATGACCAAATTTTAGTCATTTTTACAACAAAGCTATAAATAACTAATTTGGTCATCGGGTGAGATAACACAAATAAAAATTACTAAATAAATGACTAATTTGATAGATGATAGAGAAATGACTAAATAAATGACTAGATAATTGTCTGGCTCTTCTCTTAAAGAAATTGGGTACTTGTGAAAATGATATAAAAAATTGATCCTAATATTTTTGTTTGTAAATTATTTATTATTTATAAATAATAAATTATTCTATTAGCAGATGTATTATATTATATTTTTTTATTTTTATTAAAAATATAATAAGAATAAAAGTATAACAATTTCACTTGAATTTAAAACAATTTTTGAAGACAAAATAAATATTTTACCTTAAATATTTAAATTATTCTTTATATTATCTTAAATTAAAAATTAAAAAAAAAATCTAATTGCATATATATATATATATATATATATATATCTTACTGTTTATGAAAATTGCATTATATTTTTTATTGCATATACCCCTTTTTTATTGTCACCCATTTTTCATCTATCTAGATTAAAAATAGCTTATATAGATTTCAAGGTCATAATTTAAATTTTAAAAGGTTTTGAATTCTTTAGAGAATAAACAAAAAAATTACCTCCAAAGGCTAATTTATTTCCCAAAAAAAATGACTCCCGCCAAGGAAAAAATTAGTGTGAAATCAGAATTTCGATCGATAGTTGGAGTAAGAGGAGCTATGGAAACCATACCAATGGATGGAATATTGTAATCAAAACTTTGATGTGGAAAAAAAAGGAAAGCAGAAAGTGGTGTTTATCTACACTCTACAAATTACGCACAGTAGAAGAAAACCAAAGGAAGACATTGACAAACAAAGGTACCGTACATTTCTGTGTTTTTTAATTATAAAACTTCGAATAAATTTTTTGTATCTTTTGGTTGTATGCAATATGAAATTTTTGTATTAGATAAACTACCAACCTAAAGAGGAGATTGATCATTGGCATGCCCTCCTATATCAGTTGGGTTCCCTTGAATTCAATCTTTGTAGTAGGGAGTCAATATCTTGGGAGAAAGGAATCAGGAAAGGATCTTTGAATCCACCCACCCCTATCCATAGTCGATAGTAGGGCAACAAAAAACAACAAAAAAATATCAAACTCTTACTTAATTCTAGAAACTTCAATTTTCTGCTCTCTTTGGGTTTGATAGTGCTGCTCTTTAAGGTTGAGAATCCGTTGTGACTTTGCACTGTTATTTTGTGCCTTGATTGCAAATAGTTGTCCTTTGCTATTGTCATTTTGGCTTCACGAGTGTAAGATTACTAAGAGATGACTATTGCAATCCTTTTTGTTATGACATTGTTGCTCAACCATGCTCTATATTGTTCTAGTCTACCCTTCAAACAAAGAGACCTTACTTAAACATTCATATAAAAAATCAATAGACAATCTCTATTGTTTGCAACGGTTCAATAACAGTGATTGACTACTTTTATCTTGTAAACCTTTTAGACTTGTAAATCAATATAACATTACTACCATGATTATATTGCTTGTCCCTCTTGAGCAATAAGCTTAACTGGCCCTATATGCACTGTAATAAATATATCTTTTATGCTTTTAGCTATTTTTCTCTTTAGTTGCGATGTCCATTGTAGATGCTTTAGGTATGGACCTTCATTACTTGATCATTGACTCTTCTCTTCAATGTTTTGAGTGTCTTTGATCATACCTAAGTGTGTGCTACTCTGTGACCTCTATTCTATAAAGATAATAGTCTCCTTCTTCTTGCTAACTGAGTGTTATTCTCTTTGATGTCTTGACTACCGTTACTCTATCTCGTGGGGCTGAGTGCTTCTTTTAAATCATTAAATAAATATCCCTTATGACCGTTCTATGGCTGCTCTGATTGTCTTAATGGTTGTAACTCTGTCCTAATACTATCCTAACCTTGTCTACACCTTGAGTAGACTTGATCATGACTTCATATATCTCTTTTTTCACCACTAGGTCTGTCTTGTAAGGACCATAATCGCAGTCATAATAGGACATGTGACCCTTGTACATTTTAATGGTCTTTGGAAGCTCGTTGATGGTGGCTCTGTATTTCTTGGAATCTCTATTGCTCCTTTGGGTAGATGACTGTTATGACTGTATTTGCCTTGCCCTTCTGAGCTTTAACTGCTCTGTGTCTCGAGAATTTTTTATGACTACCATTCCTCTTGGGTTGTTCATATCATACTTTGACAAAGACTATCATTAAATTCATTGTGATCTTTGAGCCTTAAGCTCTATCACATTGATGTTCGGCTGTCATTTTGAATTTATGTTTACCAACAAGATATTGGATCAATCTTCTCATATCTTTTCCTTGACTTTCAAAAAGAAAGATTATCATTTAATGCCCCTAGATGCTACCTATTGATGACTATCAAAACTAATTGTGATTGCTTCTTTGTGCTTAGACTGTGTTTCTCTACAACATTATTTTTTAGGGAGGAAACTCTTCAAACCTTCATAACCATTCTTTATCTTTTCTCCCTGTTTTGTATAGCTGCTTTGTAGTTGTGATCATTGATCATGTTGCAGCCCCATGTAATAATTAATTGATTGCCTTGATTCTTATGTGAAGCCTGACTGTATTTTTTGTATGTTACCATGTGACTATAATATGTCTCCTTTATACTTTGTAGCTTTCCATCATGTCTATCATAGAAAGTCTATTTATGATCTTTGTCATTGACTTTGTGTCATTTAATACTTAATCTCTCCATATTTTGAAATTGTAATATTTATAGGTGCAACTACTTTATGGAATCTTTGCAATTTTTTACAAGTTTAGATAAATTTATCAAGTTTGATAGAAATTGTGTCAAGAATGAAAGTAATAGTTAAGGGATGGAATTCTTTTAACGTGCATAGAATAGTCATCAAGAATCTTCCCATTCCCCAAAATGTACAATCTATCGATAAGTGCTCTCCTAAGTGTCAAACAAAAATCATTATATCTATTCAATATCCAAGTATACTTTCCAATCTCTACCACTTCTTTCACCTGACAATTGTAGTCATAGTTCCCAAGTGCAATGACCTTCGCATCTCCATTGCAGATGCATAGTTTTCAAAATTTTCCACATTTGCTTTAATAATTTGGCTAATGTTTTTTGGCGGAATATTTGGATAGTTAAAACCTTTTGGGAAAGAAATACAATTGTGAACAAAGAGCCCATAAGAACTACCCATGTATGAAAAATGTCATGCGGACACCCAAGGGCTGAGATTTAACAAGAGTAATTACATGAAACAAAAGCACAAAAATATTGTGAATGGATCAAATCGTGTACCAACCCAAGGAGGAGGAAATGTTGAAGTGATCTCCTCATTGTTGTCAGACACTCTACAAATAGGAACCCTAGTTTCACATGAAAGAACTATCATTCTTGCAGTAATGACACCGTGATTCAAATCTTGTCCAACTATGGGATTATACCTTCCATGCACCACATAAACACTACCCATGTATGAAAAATGTCATGCAAACACCCAAGGGCTGCGATTTAACAAGAGTAATTACATGAAACAAAAGCATAAAAATATTGTGAATGGATCAAATCATGTACCAACCCAAGGAGGAGGAAATGTTGAAGTGATTTCCTAATTGTTGTCAGACACTCTACAAGAAGGAACCGTAGTTTCACATGAAGGAACTGCCATTCTTGCAGTAATGACACTATGATTCAAATCTTGTCTAGCTATGGGATTATACCTTCCCTGCACCACATCTTCAGCTACAATTTCTAAGAATGATGGAAAGACTTGAAAACATCATCTTGTTTATATTTTTTGATAAGCCTTTTCTGAAGCTTAGGATTAGAAGCAATCGTAAGAAGCTCCTTCTTTATGTCAATAAACATGCCATCCATTTTTATGTCTTCCATGTCCTTGACATGATAAGTCCATAGCCTACATAAAGCATTGTTATAACCATCCTAGTTGATTTTGTAGGTCGAGATCCCCTAGAAATGTTGCTATTTACTAAGTTGTCATTAGTTTTATGCCCAAAGTCATCCTATATACACTAGTTGGTAAATACCAAGGCTACCGGTGTCAGTTACAGAAGAGAGACAAGTCACTGAGATGATATACATCGAGCTATGTACCGAGTAAAGTTCATATGTCTACTAAGTAGCAAAGAAGGTATACCAAGTTAATCTGAACCAAGTGGAAACGTGTTACCAGATTCAATGAACCTGGACACACATTTGAAATGTGTTACAAGATTCGAGAAGATGAAATCGTTATTACATAGGAAATTGCATTTAAAGATTTTGTATGATTTTGAGGAAAAATATCCAATGAAATAATTTCTATGTTTATTCATTCAATAAAACATATTTGTATGATCGAAGCATGAACAGACCATCACCTCAGAGATCTATATAAACAAAATGATTTGAGTATTTGAGATATGACATGGAAAATCAAGAGAGAAGATACGATGTGATGATATAGTTAAGAAAGAAGATTGACAGAGATATTCAGAGGTTACCGAGAAGGTTTCAATGAACAGTTTAAGGGATAGAGTATACAGAAGTGGTTACCAAGTTGATTTATCAATTATCAAGGAATGCTATGAGAAAGGTAATTTAATATTGAGCACATAGAGTCTGCTATAACATTTCAGATGTGAAGTTGCAGATATTTTGTAAAGATTTTGATTGAATTATTTAAGTTGTGTTAGAAACCTTTAACAGGGTAAAAGACTCTAATAAAGTCTATAAATTGTAAAGCCTTTAACCAGGTACAACATCTTGTAGAAGTGTTTGTAAAATCCTTTAGCAAGGTAGATCTAAAGATATTTATACTCCTAACAGGGTAATCTATCAGAAATAGCTAAATATGTAGCTCTGACCGAGCAATCTTGATTACTGTAGTAGTGAAGTTGTGGGTGCCATCCCCATCGCAGTTTTTCTCTCTAACCAAGATTTTCTGTGTGACCAAAAATATTTGTGTTATGGAGTGAAATTTTGATGGATGTTATTTCTATGATTATGTTTCAGTATTATATATTTATGAGAACAACAATACTTAGTTTGTGTTTATCAATAAAGTTATTGTTCAAGAAAATTTTTGAAGTACTGATTCACCCCTCCCCTCTCAGTACATTAGCTTTCCAAGTCAGACCTAACAATTGGTATCAGAGCCTAATTCTTGGTAAATGGACTAATAACCTAAAGAGAAAGATCCTATCAATGGAAGGCTATAAACAATCATGCAGAATTGTGAATCTTCAAGAAGAATTGGATCATGCTAATCAAGTGATTGCAGATATGCAGAGGCAAATGCAAAGATCACTAAAAGTTAGAAGAAGGTTGTCTGATGATTTACATGATTCACAAGAGTTGGTGGAACAAATTGAGACATCATCTGAGAACAACATATCAGAAGAATTTGAAGAAATGATTGCAGAATTGAAAGAAAAGAACAAAACACTTAATGAACAGCTAAAAGCAATGAGAAGGGAACATGAGTATTTCAGCACACAGATGACTGAAAATCTTGATGCATTGAGAATAGCTGAAGATAATAAGTGAAATATAGAAGGAGAGAAACAAGAGCTAGAAGCAATGGTGTCTGCAAAGAATGATGAAATATTAAGGATGACTGTAGTTCAACATAATCTATCTGATCAATTGGATTATGCACATCATGAAGGTACTCTAAAGGAAAATGAGAACCAAGCATTGAAAATTGAATTATCAAGATTGACTGATGAACTAGAAGCAGAAAAGAAGTCAAAAGAAACATTGAGGTAAAGTCATGAAGCATCAAGAATGCTGAATGAGAAACTAAATATGAGAACACCCAACAAAATTGTAGGACTCGGTTACAAAGGAAACAACTCTACCGAGAAAGGAGAATCATCAAAAAAAGCTGGAAACAAAGATAACATGAAGGACAAGAAGCCTATTTGCAACTACTATGGAAAACAAGGACATACTGCCAACGTTTGTTGGAGCAGAAAAGGTAAGTAATCGAATGTTACTAGGTTTGATGGTTATTGTTATAATTGCAACAATTATGGTCACACATCTAAGAAATGTAGGAAAAAGTCTGTTAACAATCATTAGAAGGTAAAATACAAGGGGTTTTGCAAAAATTGCAATAGATATGGACACAATACCAAGAAATGTTGGTTTAAGTAGAAAAACTATATGTGGACTCCACACCAAATAAATACTAGAAGCTACTAAACTCACACAGATCTCGATCGACAATATACTTCAGTACCGTGGGATTACAATACAATGATATGGTGTGAATGCTTGTGAAGATATGGTCATATAAGTGCAAATTCTATGATAAGGTTTGGAATGAACAACCGGAGATCATGGAGAAATCCCGAAATGGCATGCTTTCATTGTCACAAAGTTGGACACTTGGCTAAAGACTGTAGAGATCAACCAAGAGGAGATACTGAGGAGATAAGAAGCAAATTACAAAAAATTTGGAAAAAGAAGGAAAATGTGTCAACTAATGAAGGAAGCACCTTACCTACCGAGTGGGTGCATCTACTTCAAATTAATCAATAAAGGTACGAAGGGACTGCATTCTCACAAGGTTAGATCTTAACAGTTCCTATTTAATCATGTACATAATTCCAAATTCTGCATAGCTAAAATGCAATAGCAAGTTTGAAATATTATCTAGTCTTTTGAATTACCAGAGAAGTCGACAAAAGTTTTAAACCTGTCTAGTCGGTAAAAGCTTATAAGGGAGATAGTTGGTTTAGTGAAACCGAGTGCTTTTAATGCCTATTATACCTAACCCCACGAAGCTCGATAAGGTCAAAAGGAAGTATTTAAAGTACTTTGTGCGGTCATTTTTTCACTTACCAGTTTTCAAAGTGCGGAGTAAAGAGAATCAAAAGGCGATCAAAAATTTCCAAGAGCAAATTCAAGGTATTTAGCATAATCTAAAATTCATTTTCAGCAATTAACCGATCAAAATCAGTTGTGAATATTTGCAAAGTATTTACTAAGTTGGAAGCATTTTTTGGTTATTTGAAACCCTAAGCTATTTCGTAAGTAGAATTTCAAGTTTGAAATGTCTCCCAAGATACAGAAGCCCGTTGTAGTAGAGACTATTGAGAAGCCTACACTGAAATACACCTTACCTCCCAAAGTGGCATCCGAACCCGATGAGAAAATTGCATTCTCTCTTATTTCGGATAGGGTTATGTTGATCGAAGATATTAGATTTTATACCAAGTGTCGAGTTGAAGAGCTAGGTCATACTAAGATTAAGGATATGTATGACAAATTGTGCACCGTTGGAATCCTAGATAGCAAGTTCAAGCATATCAAAGTTAAGGGATTGACCGAAGCCCTAACCTATCCTCGAGTCTTCAAACCCCAATGGGTCAAATTTGTCTTGAGTCGAGTGCATGACAATTTTATGTGGTTAGAGGATCAACCTTTCAAGATCACCAAGGAGATTATTCACATGATAACCGGATACCCTATATTTGACCATGCCCGAGCACAGAAGATGATTTCACAGAAGGAATTGATAACATTAACAGGTATTGAGTCTAATTGCAGAGGTCTTAAGTTGAACAATGTGACTGATGCAGAACTCAATTTTGCTATTAGAGTTATTGGTTATTGTTTCTTCCAGTCTGCAAGAGAAAATAGTGTACCATGTACAGCTATAGATTTGGCTTATAAATTGTTAAAAAGGGTATGCAAATTGATTTATGTGAAGTATTGTTGAAGAATTTTTTTGAAAATCTCAATACAATAAGGAAACTGAAGAAGAATAATACTACAAACACACTAAAATTTGGGTCACTCTTAGTGTGTATGTTCTTCTATTTTTAGAAATTCTTTCCGTCAGTCGGTAACATTGTTTAGGAATTACACTGACCTATCACCCATCAAATAAATGATTTCATCAATCGGCTAGGTGATAATTTCAATATGATAATGGATGATTACTTCAACAGATTCCAAGAAAAGATGTATAGCAGGTATAGGATTCTACCTCAGCTAGTGGAAAAGTACAAGGATACAATATGTTTTGAAGTGGATAACGACTACTGTTATGTCAATGCAGCAGAACCCAAGATTCAATCTTTACCGCCTATGGGTTATGAGATAGATTTTGACATTGCTCAACAACAGATAGATGCCTTTTTAGCACTTCTAAGGCATGCTACTGAGAAAAGATATGGCACCTATGAAGAGATGAAAGAAAAAGTAAAAATGAGCATTGTAGTACCGAAGGCTGCCAGAAAAGCCACCAGAATGATCAAGGATTTAACTGAAAAGTTTGGAGAAGGTTCTACCTCCACACCTACTAAGCCAGCAAGTAGGAATAGTGATCAACTTTCAATCGACAAAGAATCTGAAGCTCAAGAAGTAGCAATTACACTGAGCACCGAGTTGCCAAAGGGCAAAATTTTGACAAGAAAGAAATAGGATACAACCAAGGTATCACCGGCCCCGCCAGTAAAGTAACCAAACACTAGATCATCTACTGCGTCACCTGATAAGAAGCAGAAGAATGTAGAAACACCTAAGGTTACAAAAAATTATAGAAAGAAGACCAAAAGACTAATTTTAGATAAAGAGTCAAGTGATATAGAGTCAAAAGATGTGAATAAACTTTAGGTTGTAAAAAGCACAAAGGAAGATGTATATAGTGTTGACAATTTTTGTGCAAAATTAAAGCAATATGGTGGATTTGGGTCATTTAGATATGTAAAATATGATACAAGAATAGATGAAGAGAAGAGGCAAATAGAAGAGACTGTAATTTGTACACTTCTCAAGTTCCGAGTAGTTCCATTGGAAGTGGTTGGTTTTCTTCCAAAAGCATTGTACTCACATATTGATAATAGATGGAAATATGCTATGGACTCAAAGAAGCAAATAAGAGAAAGAGTTTTGGTACATCTCTTTCCAGATATGTCAGTAGATGACATAAGAGATCATTTGAAAAACTACCAAACAAATTTTCAAGTAAAACAAAGGGCCTTGAAAATGATGAATGACCTATATCTTGAAGTTGAAAACGAAACTAAAGAAAAATGGAAGAAAATATTCAAAATTCAGGCTGAAGAGTCAAAAGGTGAAGCAGAAATAGTTGACATCACCGAGCAAGATCCTACTTCCACTATTCAGTTAGGTGAGGATGTAATAGACACTGAAGCACAAGAAGAAGAGATGATAGAAGGAAGCGCCTATGCCAAAATGGTATCAAGTGAATCAGTTTTGGAACAGGTTAAGTCCTATTCTCTGATCACCCAGCAAGTTTCAGCCAAGAAACTTCAGGACACAGATCAAGGTACAAAGGGTCCAAAGGTTAAACAAGATGAATCTACCTCTCAGGCCACCAGCAAGAAAACTTCCCAAGTACCATCAAGCACCGAGACAATTGCCACTGAAACTCTAAGCAAGGATACACCAAAGGATACAACAGAGGCTAGAGGAACCAAAAAAACTGTTGCCTTTACCGAGAAACATACCGAGGAAGGAAAAGTCTCAAAAGCCATTGTACCCATTCAACCGGAGAAGGCATCATCATCTAAGGAGAAGAAAGCAAAAAGACATAGTTTTAAGATAGATCTCTCAAAGCCTATTATGTTACCAAATGTTGACATTACAAAATTGAAAGGGCAAGCACTGATAGAATTTAGTGAGCTTTGTAAAGACAAAGCAGAGAAGGAAAGATAGATAGCTATTCAGAAGAAGAACCGAGTACTTCAGAAGGTCAAAAAATTATTGATAGACATGATACCTAAAGCTACCATCAATAAAGATGTTGCCATCCATGTGCAACTGGATGAACTACTCACTCAATTGGAGGAATTAGGAGTAGAAGCATCATAATACCTTAGCAAACTGAAAGATAAAGAGCTAACTGCCAAGATGATTGAAGAAGTGCAGAAAGCAATTGCTATAGGTAAAATAAAGCTTATTGAATTCATTGATGAGTTGTCCCCTCAACTCAAGCATACTATTTCTTTATTCCAGAAGTTATGTATATTCTCATTCTTAATCAAAGATATCAAGAATAAGACTGAATTCATTGAAAAAGAGATTACTGATCTCTCAAATAAATTGACTACCGAGCCAAATTCTCTTTAGAATTTTTATACAAGGCTACAAACCCTTATGGCTCAATAGTTAGAACTTCAGAATGAAGAGCATAAAATAAGGATGGATATCATGACTCTTCAAACATTATTTATTCCCCATTTGTCATCAGTTCAAGAGCAGATCAACTGAGCTACCCAATTATCAACTCAAGTAGAGGGAAGCACTTTAGATGGTTTGATCACACTGTCAGTTGATATCACATCACAGAATTCACTAATGGAAAGTGTCAAGGATGCACTTACCAACGCTCTTACAGAAGCTCGTACAAAGTATAAATCTATTTTTGATTAGTTACCCCCACCAAATGGTAACTAGTTTTGATGTTTGTCAAAAAGGGGGAGTGTATCGAGTATACAGAGTATCTGAGTGTACAGAGTTTATCGTATATACCGAGTGTACAGTTGAAATTGACAGGGGGAGCATGGAACATCAAGAGCATGGAATACAGAGTATGTAACATCAAGTTATGTACAAAATATTGATAAGGGGAGTATGTATTTGAACAATGTATATACTGACATTTCAGTTTATTTTGCAAGTATATAGATTTTGTGTTATGACTTTGAAAGGAGTTTTGTCAAACATACCAAGATAATGTCAAAAGGGGAGATTGTTTCTATTTACTAAGTTGTCATTAGTTTTATGCCCAAAGTCATCCTATATACACTAGTCGGTTAATACTACTGAAAAGTCCAGTCGGTAAATACCAAGGCTACCAGTGTCGGTTACAGAAGAGAGACAAGTCACCGAGATGATATACACCGAGCTATGTACCGAGTGAAGTTCATATGTCTACCAAGCAACAAAGAAGGTATACCGAGTTAATCTGAACCGAGTGGAAACATGTTACCAGATTCAATGAACCTGGACACACATGTGAAACGTGTTACAAGATTTGAGAAGATGAAACCGTTATTACATAGGAAATTGCATTTAAAGATTTTATATGATTTTGAGGAAGAATATCCAATGAAATAATTTCTATGTTTTTTCATTCAATAAAACATGTTTGTATGATCGAAGCATGAACATATCATCATCTCACAGATCTATATAAACAAAATGATTTGATTATTTGAGATATGACATGGAAAATCAAGAGAGAATATATGATGTGATGATATAGTTAAGAAAGAAGATTGACAGAGATATTCAGAGGTTACCAAGAAGGTTTCAGAGAATAGTTTAAGGGACAGAGTATACAGAAGTGGTTACCGAGTTGATTTATCAATTACCGAGGAATGCTATGAGCAAGGTGATTTTATATTGAGCACATAGAGTTTGCTATAACATTTTAGATGTGAAGTTGTAGATATTTTGTAAATATTTTGATTGAATTATTTAAGTTGTGTTAGAAGCCTTTAATAGGGTAAAAGACTCTAATAAAGTCTATAAATTGTAAATCCTTTAACCAGGTACAACATTTTGTAGAAGTGTTTGTAAAATCCTTTAGCAAGGTAGATCTAAAGATCTTTATACTCCTAGTAGGGTAAGCTATCAGAAATAGCTAAATATGTAGCTCTGACCGCATAATCTTGATTACTGCAGTAGTGAAGTTGTGGGTGCCATCCCCACCGCAGTTTTTCTTTCTAACCAAGAGTTTCTGCATGACCAAAAATCTTTGTGTTATGGAGTGAAATTTTGATGGATGTTATTTCTATGATTATGTTTCAGTATTATATATTTATGAGATCGGCAATACTTAGTTTGTTTTTATCAGTAAAATGGTTTTTCAAGAAAAATTTTCAAGTACAGATTCACCCCTTTCCTCTCAGTACATTAGCTTTCCAAGTCAGACCTAACAAAAAAAAATTTACAATACACTCCATAGCTACTTTGCAACACAATTCCTGCATAAATTTTTCATTGTTAGAATCTTTGCATATTTACCTGTTAAGATCCTTGAGTGATTGTAGAGTTTCTACAATTTTCTCAGAAATGATGCCCTTCGAAAGGTCTGAGGAAATACTCTTCAACAACATCATTTTCTTGAGCTTAAAATTTTCATTTGAAATAGAAAGAGCTCTGATGAGTCCAGAAATAATCCAATCCTCATTGCAGTGCCTCATAATGTACTCTAAAATCTACTCTGCACTTTTCTTGTCACTTCCGATTTTAGAAGGAGCGACCATCAAACATTTGGAAGTACCCTCTAAATTGCATATCTTTCATCTGCTTTCCATTAGTCATCCACAAAAGCCAGATATGGAGTTATAACATGACCAAACTCCATGATGTCCAATTATTTGTGCCTGCACAATTGACTCATTGTGAACATATGAGGAAATACTCTTCAACAACATCATTTTCTTGAGCTTAAAATTTTCATTTGAAATAGGAAGAGCTCTGATGAGTCCAGAAATAATCCAATCCTCATTGCAGTGCCTGATTATGTACTCTAAAATCCACTCTGCGCTTTTCTTGTTGCTTTCAATTTTAGAAGGAGCAGCCATCAAACATTTGGAAGCACCTTGTAAAGTGCATAACTTTCATCTACTTTCCATTAGTCATCCACAAAAGCCAGATATGGATTTATAACATGACCAAACTCCATGATATCCCATTATCTGTGCTTGCACAATTGACTCATTGTGAACATATGAGGAAATACTATTTAGCAACATCATTTTCTTGAGCTTAAAATTTTCATTTGAAATAGGAAGAGCTCTAATGAGTTCAGAAATAATCCAATCCTCATTGCAGTGCCTGATAATATACTCTAAAATCCACTCTACACTTTTGTTGTCGCTTCCAATTTCAGAAGGATCTATCATCAAACATTTGAAATCACCCTGTAAAGTGCATAACTTTCATCTTCTTTCCATTAGTCATCCACAAAAGCTAGATATGGAGTTATAACATGACCCAACTCCATGATGTCCCATTATATGTGCCTGTACAATTGACGCGTTGTGAACATATGAGGAAATACTCTTCAGCAACATCATTTTCTTGAGCTTAACATTTTCATTTGAAATGGGAAGAGCTCTGATGAGTCCAAAAATAATCCAATCCTCATTGAAGTGCTTGATAACATACTCTAAAATCCACTCTACACTTTTCTTATCACTTTTGATTTTAGGAGCAGCCATCAAACATTTGGAAGTGCCCTGTAGAGTGCATAGCTTTCGTCTGCTTTGCATTAGTCATCCACAAAATAACTAGCACTTGCACCAAATAAAGTGCAATGTTTATGTTGATAGTAAGATATATAAAATGTGATTTCAATCTTGTATAAATTTATGTATAAAATATAACTTTCATGATTGTGTTATATTTGAATTTCTTTGCATCAGAGTATAAGTCATTAATGTGTTATCATTGAATATCACTAGTTACTTGAATGTGTCATCTTTGGATTATTTTTTATGTTTGTTATTCTCATGGATAGGTATTGAATAACTTTCATGGGCGATAAAGCTTGTTTGGATAGGACCTGGAGACTTTTGAAAAGGCAGGCAAGAAAATCAGAGTTTTCTGCAATGAATTTGAAGTTAGTGAGGCCCTCTGTAGTAAATTTAGAGGTAATTTGAAACCCTTATTATTGAAATTAAGTTGATAGGAAACACATGTTAGGTCCCAGGAACAATTGAGAGGGGGGGAGGGGTGAATTAGTTGTCTAAAACTTTAAACCAAAAATAACTTAATCAATTATTGCTTTAATACCGGTGAGACAGTTTGTTATACCGGTGGACAGATTTAATAGATAAATGCAATACCGGTAAAGATTAATGCATGAAATCAAATCATAAAATCATCCACAATATATGACACCAATATTTGTACGTGGAAACCCTGTAAGGGGAAAAACCATGGTGGGAAACCTTGGATAACCGTGGACCTATTTGTCGGTAAAAGCAAATATGCAAATATGAATATACTAATGATCAAATCTCCAAGATAAGATGTCCACATGATGTCTTCGACATTACCAAGTATCTTCCATTCCATTCCAAGTGTCGGTGACCATTATATCCCACCGGTGTACCATATACCAGTAACTGTGCAAAAGTTACTTGTTTTCCAGTGAATGTTTGCTAGATCTCCAAAGTGCTTTTAGTAGGTGTTGGCATCAATGACAAAACCATACCAAAATACCAACAATGTCCCCCTTTAGCATTGATGGCAACACAAGATGGAAAAACCATCAAAGTGCCAAAACAGAAATGCCAAGTATCAAAAACCAACAATCTCCAAAAAGATCATACCCAGAAATCAAAATCTCTCCTAAATAACAATCTCTCCCCCTGGGAGCAACATGTGATTTCCAAAGTTTTTCCATACCAATCTTTCCTCAAAAGATTATAAAGATATTGTGTTTTTCCATGAATATCTCTCCCCCTTTGACATCAAATGCCAAAGTTACAACATACCAATTGTTACATACAAAATACCAACCAATTTTATTATACCAACTACTCCCCCTGAGAAGTAACTTCCTCATCAAAGCCGGAGTAAGAACGCCTCTGTTAATTATGCCGGTTGATGACAGACATCAACTCTCTAAGTATCTACCAATGGGAGTATGACCCCAAGTTGTTCTCTGAGATACTCAAAAGTCTCCTTAGGCAAAGGTTTGGTGAAAATATCTGCAAGTTGTTTTTTAGTATTCACATAAACCAGTTGTATTTCTTTTGCTTCAACTTTTTCCCTTAGAAAATTCAGTTTAATAGAAACATGTTTTGTTTTAGAATGTAATACCAGAATCTTAGATATATCAATTGTTGCAATATTGTCACAATAGATAGTTATAGGTTCCTTGCATTTTACCTTCAAATCTTTCAACATTTGTTTAAGCCAAAGTACCTGTGTACAGTTAGTTGCTGCTGCAACATATTTTGATTCTGCTGTTGATAAAGATGTACAACTTTGTTTCTTACTCAGCCAAGAAACTAATCTGTTTCCAAGAAAAAATGCTCCTCCAGTGGTTCTTTTTCTATCATCAATGTCTCCTGCCCAATTTGCATCTGTGTATGCACATAGATCAAAATTTTCATCTCTAGGATACCATAATCCAAGATTTGGGGTGCCTTGTAAGTACCGAAAAATCCCTTTTACTGCTGATTCGCGATTTTCTCTAGGATTACTCTGAAATCTTGAAAAATAACATACTGCATTCATAATATCAGGTCTGGTTTGTGTCAAATATAGTAAACCTCCTATCATAGATTTGTACCTAGTTGGATTCATAGGTGTAGATTCATCCCTTTGTGATAATTGGTCATTTGTTGTCATAGGTGTGCTTACCGGTTTAGAGTTCTCCATTCCAAATTTCTTAAGCAACTCTTTTAAGTATTTTGATTGACCCAAAAATATACCTTTTTTAGTCTGTGAAATCTGCAATCCTAAAAAGAATCTTACTTCACCAATCATATACATTTCAAATTCTTGTTGCATTTTGATAGAAAAGTCTTTACACAATCCATCTTCTCCTCCAAATACTATATCTTCAACAAAAAATTCAATAGCCAAGATGTCATCATTAGTCACTTTATAGTATAAGTTACTGTCAGCATTACCTTTAGAAAAAACAATCTTCAAAAGATACTTATCCAATCTTGCATACCAAGATCTTGGAGCTTGCTTCAATCCATATAAAGCTTTCCTTAACCTGCAAACCATATCTTTATTATCTATCAAAGAAAATCCATCAGGTTGTTCAATGTAAACTTCCTCCTCAAGATTTCCATTCAGAAATGCACATTTAATATCCATTTGATATACTTTGTAGTTTTTATGTGCTGCAAATGCCAAAAATAATCTAACTGCCTCAATTCTAGCTACCGGTGCAAAGGTTTCATTGTAATCAATTCCTTCCTTATGAGAATATCCCTTACACACTAGTCTTACTTTATTTATGATAACTTTACCATCTTCATTAAGTTTTTTTCTGAATACCCATTTGGTTCCAATTACATTTTTATCTTTAGGCCGGGGAACTAATGTCCAAGTATTGTTTTTCTCAATTTGTTCTAATTCTTCTTCCATAGCTTTAGTCCAATACTTGTCTTCACATGCCTCATTAATTGATGATGGTTCAATTTGAGAAATAAGACATACCTCTTCATTTTCCAATCATCCTCTAGTCATAACTCCTTTGTATTTGTTTCCAATTATCTGATCTTCAGAATGATTCAACCTTACATACCGGGGTGTCTTTGTTTGTTGTTGTTCTTCAGTCACAATGAAATTTTCATATGATACTGGTGTAACTGGATCTTCACTCTATACCAGTGGATTTAGTGTAGGTTCATTTATTAGAATTTCTGTTGTCGGTTCAGAATCCATGTCCCTTGAACTTCCTCTGAATTGTTCATCAATCTTTACATTTGTAATCTCAACAATTTTCTGCAATCTCTTGTTAAAACATCTATATGCTTTACTCTTAGATGAATAACCTAAAAATATTCCTTCATCACTTCTAGGATCAAATTTTCCAATATACTCATCTCTTCTAATGTAACATTTACTTCCAAATATTCTAAAATATTTAAGAGTAGGAGTAATACCAAACCATAGTTCATGAGGGGTCTTGCCGGTTTCACCTTTGATGTGAACTTTGTTAAATGTATAGACTGTTGTGCTTACTGCTTCTCTCCAATACACATGTGGTAAATTTTCTTCTGATAACATACTTCTTGCTGCATCCAAGATAGTTCTATTTTTCCTTTCAACAACTCCATTTTGCTGAGGTGTCTGAGGTGCTAATAGTTGTCTTCTGATTCCATTCACTTCACAGAATACATTAAACTCCTTAGATTTGAATTCTCCTCCTTGATCTGACCTTAAACATTTGATTTTCTTACTGGTTTCATTTTCAACCATTGCTTTGAATAGTTTGAACTTTCCAAGTGCTTTTGATTTTTCTCTGAGAAAAGTAACCCAACACATTCTAGAATAGTCATCAATGATTAGCATGAAATATCTATCACCTTGTAGGCTTTTAGTTCTAGCTGGACCACATAAATTAGTGTGAATTAAATCAAGAGCATTATTTGATTTTTCAGGAATACTTTTGAAACTAGCTCTAGCCTATTTTCCAAATTGACATTCCTTACAAATTGTGTTCTGAGGTTTGACAATTTTAGGTAAATCTCTAACTGCCTTAGTAGTACTGATCTTTACCATGCAATCAAAGTTTACATGATAGGCTCTCTTATGCCATAACCAAATTTCATCTATATGTGCAATTAAGCATGTCTTTTCATTGTTATTCAAATGAAAGATATTACCCCTAGTCTAGTTACCAGTTGCAATTTCTATACCAGTTCTATTCATGATTTTGCATTTTCCATTTTTGAATTGTAACTGAAATCCTTTCTCAACTAATTGACCAACACTCAAAAGATTATTCTTTAAACCTTCAACATAGTAGACATTGTCAGTGTTATGTTTACCATCAAGAGATATTGAACCCTTACCTCTAATCTAACAAGCTTTGTCATCTCCAAATCTTACTAAACTGCCATTGTATTCTTGAAAGTTCAAGAATTTTCCTTTATCACCTATCATATGATGTGAGCATCCAAAATCAATTATCCATTCATCTTTTACCTCAATTTTAGCTGCCAAGGCCTGTTCTACCGGTTGCACTGCAAGTGCCGGCTGATCTTCTATTATAGCAACAAAAACCCATCCATTGTCTGTCAAATCTTCTTCAGAATCATCAGTCACTCCTTCATCAGCTACATAACAAGATTTGTCCTTATTTTTCTTGAATCTGTATCTCTGATATTCAGGGTTAGGCTTGTATGTCCTTCTAGCTTCTTCTCTTAGTATAGCATATCTTACAGGGCATCTTGAAGCCATGTGACCAATCTTATTGCAATTAAAACATTTAAAAGGTGCTTTACCTTCATACTTACTTCCAATTGGACCTTTAGGAATTTTTCTTGTAAATAGTGCTTCAAGTTCTTCTAGTTCTTCAAGTTCTTTCCTGCTTTCTTCAAGTTCTCTTGCATAAAAGGCTCCAATCAGATTTGTAAGATGATGATGCAAATGATGTTGATGCTTTGAAGGCTAAATCTGTCTTTATAGTAGCAACAGGACCAAATTCCTCAATTTCAAGGGCTGAAAGTTTTCCAATCAGTGTATCCCTAGTTATTGATGTATTAGGCATTGTTCTTAATTCATTTATAGCAGTAACCTTCATTTTGTATGCCGGTGGCAATCCTCTTAAAACTTTTGAAACAATTTCATCCTCACTTAAGGTTCCTCCACAATATTTAATACCCAAAATAGTTTCATTTACTCTTTCCATAAAAGCAGAGATTCTTTCATCTTCTTCCATTTTCAGATGTTCATACCTGACTCGGAAGCTTTCAAGTTTTGCAATTTTGACTGTGGAATCTCCTTCATTCAGTGTTTCCAAATGATCCCAAATAGTTTTAGTAGTAGACCTATCTAATAGTCCCATGATTTGTTGATCTGATAATGCGCTCAAAAGTGTTTCTCTTGCTTTGCAATCATTTTCTTCATCTTTTGTCAAGTTAGGTGGAGCAGGTTGACCTGGAGTAGCAGAAATATAACCATTCTTTGTAACATCCCAGATGTCCTTTCTAATGCAATTCAGATGTGTTTCAATTCTGATCTTCCATATCCCATAGTTGGTTCCATCAAGTTTAGGGCTGTCCTTCCTGAAATAATTAGTAGCCATTGGATCTCCTCAAGTTGTTAAACTTCTGCAAAAGAGGACTTGGCTCCGATACCAATTATTAGGTCCTGGGGACAACTGAGAGGGGGGGGGGGGTGTGAATCAGTTGTCTAAAACTTTAAACCAAAAACAACTTAATCAATTATTGCTTTAATACTGGTGAGACAATCTGTTATACCGGTGGACAGATTTAATAGATTAATGTATGAAATCAAAACATAAAATCATCCACAACATATGACACCAATATTTGTACGTGGAAACCTTGTAAGGGGAAAAACCACGGTGGGAAACCTTGGATAACCGTGGACCTATTTGCCGGTAAAAGCAAATATGCAAATATGAATATACTAATGATCAAATCTCCAAGATAAGATGTCCACACAATGTCTTCGACATTACCAAGTATCTTCCATGCCATTCCAAGTGTTGGTGACCATTATATCCTGCCGGTGTACCTTATACCAGTAACTGTACAAAAGTTACTTGCTTGTCGATGAATGTTTGCTGGATCTCCAAAGTGCTTTTAGTAGGTGTTGACATCAATGACAAAACCATACCAAAATACCAACAACACACACATATTCCATTCTTAGTAGGTAAAATTCAAATGACTGTAAGATAGATCTCAAAATAATGACTCATTGTATCCTCTTCTTTCCATTACGGTCTCTATTAAAAGTGACTACTTTCAACAATTTTTTGGCATCTCCGTTTTCGAAAAAAAAATTCTTGGAATTAAAAAATAAATTAATACTAGAATATAGAATATTACATATGGATCATGTTGGAATTGAAGAAATCCAAGAACACTGAGAGGGGGGGGGGGGGGGGTTGAATCATTGTTTTACCAGTAAAACAATGATTTTAACTTATTATAACATACACATATAAACCAGTAAATGAAGAAACATATAACATGAAGTAAGTAAAGCGACCACATAAATGAACACCATAACATACATAATTGATACGTGGAAAATATCAAAGAGGAAGAACCATGGTGGGATTTGTGACCCACAATATCAATTCACTGGCTATATGAAAGATATTACATAGTATGGGGGTCTGCACATGCAGGAAGGCACACTGCCTAGAGCATACTGCTCAACACAAAAGAGTCTCACTGACTACAAGCTTATGCTTAGATAAAACAATAATGGTGACCTCACAAAATGCATCTGCTCTGCCAAAAAGATTTTTGGTTATAGCTCTATTTTGTACCGGTTCTTCAATCCTTTTACCAGTATCTCCTTTTCTCCAAGAATTTTTTAAATACCATCTACTGATCATTGCACGATATAACTTTCACATATAAATGATCTACATACATATCCTTCACATCACATTGTTCTACTATCTTTTCCTATATTCTTCTATATCACAATGACCTAATAAACTGACTTTATACCCTTTACAAACAATATGCCTTATGTCGGCTTACAACACATTACAAAAGATATTCAATGTCGACCCTATACAATAATTACAAAATGATTAAATAAAACTTTTCGGATCCCAAACTAATGTCAGCTTCACAGAAGTGCTAGATGTCGGTGTTGGTGCCAGTGCCGGTTATGACCTTGATTACTCCAATGTCGGTGTCTATCGGTGTATGCCTCCAATGCTGGTATCTGCCGGTATATGCCTTCTACAGAATATTGTTTCCATCAATGACAACATATGAATCCAATGAGTGTCAGCTACCAACAATCTCCCCCTTTGGCATTGATGGCAACACTCATGTGAAAAAAATGGATTCCATGCTGATTCAACTAAAGTATGCTCCCCCTGAGTTGATTGACTATGTTTGCAATATACTCTCTATCTGAAATCCTCCCCCTAGGATTATATACATATTTTTCACATACATATCCTCCCCTTTGGCATCAATGCCAAAGACCGATGAAAGAATTGTTAAGAATCTGTGCAAAAGAATGAATAATTACATATTACTTTACTAGAGCTTGACCAATTCCAAGATTTCTAGCTAAGATTTCTCAAGTAACTATATATAGGTGTCCCAGCTAGTTTTGAATGTTTCAGATATGGATACATGTCCACCCAGTAAATGTGCAAGTGTTTCTTTCTCAGTGACTTTTGTCAGTGTGGGCTTCGCAAGCATATCCATGCATTCCCTCTTATGTAAACCAAGTGAATCCAATCTTGGACTCACCAAACCTCGGAGACTTCTTTCTCTCCAAATAATCTTGTCTCTTTCCTTTTTAAAAGAAAAAAAATTATTTTCCAAAGTCAAAATTTGTCCATTAATAGATGTTGTAATTGAAGTTAGTCCATCAAAAGAATTAGCAATAGTAGCAATCTTGTCTTGTAACTCCTTTATCCTCTTATCTACATTTGTTGTAAGAATTTCTATACTAGAATAGACCCTGTAGATGTTAGTACACTATTTCAAAGAATTTTCAATAAGTATAAGTTTCTCCCCAATCTTCCTCTTTTCAGTCTCAATAATCTGATCAAAAGTAGCTCTCTTAGCCAAAGTAAATCTTTCAAGTGCTTGTCGGTCAGAAATCTACTATAATGATTGAAAGTTTTCTAGATATGTGCTTTGTCAATACCTTAATATTGTTGAAAGGTCTTGCTTCATTTTGAATCAGACAATCAGGAATCAATCTGTGCAAAACTATTATTGACTAATCTATTATTCCTTTGTCTACAGATCCCTCCTTCATTAGCTCCGTGGGACTCATCTCTATGATTGATTTCTTCTCAATTTGACAAGTGTCAATTGCCAAAAGTTTTGCTAGGGAATCAACTGTCGGTATGGTACTGGGTGTTTTATCAGTCTCCTTTTCCTTATCCTCTCTCGATGTATCTCTTTTCTCATCCCCTTTTGCACTGGTGGCTTCACCACTTGGTGCAGTATCTATTACTGTTGATGGAGTATTATCCATAATATTATTAGTATCTTGTACATTATCTATATTACCTTGCTCAGATTATACAAATGTTGTCTCTGTCAGTTGTCTGTACACTCTCATTAGTTTTAGATTTATCTTCCGATTCATTCAAAATTTGACACATTCTTCAAAATTTGATCTGATTTGACACATTTGATCTTGCCAATATTTAACATTAATTCACTTCTTAACCATTCACACAAATCATACTTTCCATTATTCTTTAACATTTGGTATGCAACATGGATATAGGATCTGGCAACATAATGGAATCGACTTGATTGTGTTACCTTGTAGCCAATGATCATGCTGGCAAATTTCACGTTTGTATCTTTGATTGTGTTGATCCTCATCGACCTTCCATCATGGTTTGCATCGGTGATATTTTCAACCTTAGTGTTGGAGATCTTCCCAGGTTCCTGTCCAACTTTGGGTAAGCCGAAGACCGCCTGAATTGCTTTTTTGGTGATCATGTGAGGTCGGTCCAGCCAAATGAATTCATTGTGAACCCTTCTTAGAACATATCTAATCATTTCATCCTTGAATTCCGATATATACAGGGTTCTGGTTAACCCTAGGTTTTCAATGATTTGATATCCTAACTTGATTGTTCTAGAGATGCCTAGTATCACAAATTGATACATTCCCTTGATCTCCTCAATGCCTAATCCTCCAAGGTGCAATGAATATAGGCCCTAACATCTTCTACATAAACTACGCCATCAGGAACCCTCAAGAATGTGCCACTAGAGTCTTCTTTCTTTATTATTTGTGGAAATTCCATAAAAATAGGTCTAAGCCTATCCTTAACCTCAAAAATAGTGGGATTCACAATGAAGGTAGGAGCAGATGAAGATCTAGATGCCATTTCAAAGAAATACCTAGATAATGATCGTCGGTTTGAAAGATCTTGATTGCTTCTCAGATAACTGTTGGAAATATATTCAGAATGCCTTTGCTTTGCTATGGTTTTCTCGAGCGCTGGGTGAGTGAAAATGAGTCCATTTTCCCTTTTTATCAGTGAGTAAACCCTAATCCTTCACCGTCATAAATACTTAGTGATGTAACCTACTGGATGTTGGTTTCACAGTTTTATGTTGGGTAAACCTTCATCAATGATCGATACACTCTCCAGATCTCTTTCCAAATCTCTGTCGGGGAATATGAAAGATTTGCAATGAGTTTGCCAACCCCTAAGGTGTATGCCTCAGTTACCAGTTGAATTTCCCGTCGGTGCCGGAATGGTCTGTTCTTCCAGTGGAGTTATTGGTGCAATTTCTGGTGTAGTTGCATCTCCACTTGGTTCTTTAGACTTTCTTACCCATCTCTTGGTGTGATCATGTTGTATTTCATCTACCTTCTGCTTTCCTTTCTCATTTTCTCTGTCATTGCTAACCGCTTTAGTATTATTTCTGCAGTACTTAACAATATGACCTATTTTATTGTATGCATAACATGTAACATTGCTCTTTTGAATTTCTTGTCCATATCCGGTGTTAGTCCTTGATTTGCATTGATTAGCCAAATGTCCAAACTTTTCACATTGCCTGACACTTAACATTAATTCTGCAATCTTCTGACTTATGACCATATTTCTTGCAATTTGTGCATTGACTGGGAATTGAATTGTAGTTTTGATTTTCTCTATTTCTACATTGTTTAGCCATATGCCCAAATTTATTAAAAACAAAGCATCTACCATTAAATTTGTAAGCATTATATTGCCTTACCGATTTCCTCTGGTCTGATGAGTTCTGCATACCGGTTGTTTGATCTTCATTTGCAGTACTAGATCTTTCAATTTGTACAAATCTAAATCCTCTAGAATCATCATTCTGCCTTTGTATTTTCAATAAATCATCCTACTGTGCAACACTAATCCTGATTTTTTCTTTATACTCACTTGCAGTAGTCAGATCATTTCTTAGAGCTATTATTTGTCTCTCCAAATCTTGTTCATTATTCCAGGATTGTACCAAATTAGTTTTCAACATATCATTCTCATGAGCCAATCTGCCACATTCTTCAAATTTGTTCTTCAAAGATACAACAAGATTTTCTTCCTTCTTCTTTCTATCCTCAATATCTTTTGGCATCCTCATAGTCAGGTCTTGCATTTCATTCTTCATGAGCATGTTTGCTTGACTCAGCTTCTAACATTGTTTATTAAGTGCATTTTTCTCTTCATCATCTTGGTTTTGCAAAAGTTCCTTCCTCCTAGATTGAGCTGATGATAACCTTTCTTGCAGAACAAGAATGAATTCATTAGCATAATTCAAGTCATCTTGCAGCTTCAAGTTCTTCAACCTTTTGGCATTATAATCCTCAAGTGCCATCTCAAATTGCTTCTCCATAGCCATGTTTAATGATTCCGGTTTTAGGATCTTCCTCAACCTATTTAACTTCCTCTGAGGAACCAGGCTCTAATACTAATTGTTAGAATTGAAGGAATCCAAGAACATTGAGAGGGGGGGGAATCAATATTCTACCGGTAAAACAAGATTTTAACTTATTATAACATACGCATATAAACCAATAAATGAAGAAACATATAACATGAAGTAAGTAAACCAGCCACATGAATGAACACCATAACATACAAAATTTATACGTGGAAAACCTCAAAGAGGAAAAACCATAGTGGGATTTGTGACCCACAATATTAATTCACTGGCCATATGAAAGATATTACATAGTATGGGGGCCTGCACATGCAGGAAGGCACACTTCCTAGAGCATACTGCTCAACACAAAAGAGTCTCACTGACTACAAGCTTCTATTGAGATAAAACAATAATGGTGAACTCACAAAATGCATCTACTATGCCAAAAAGAGTTGCGGTTATAGCTCTATTCTATACTAGTTCTTAAATCCTTTTACCGTATCTCCTTTTCTCCAAGAATGCTTTACAAACCATCTACTGATCATTGCACAATATAAATTTTGCATACAAATGATCTACATACATATCCTTCACATCACGTTGTTCTACTATCTTGTCCTATATTCTTCTATATCACAATGACCTAATAAACTGACTTATACACCCTTTACAAACAATATGCCTTATGTCGTCTTACAATACATTACAAAAGATATTCAATGTCGGCCCTATACAATAATTACAAAATGATTAAATAAAACTTTTCGGATCTAGACTGATGTCGGCTTCACAAAAGTGTTGGATGTTGGTGCCAGCGTCCGTTATGACCTTGATTACTCCAATGCTGGTGTCTGTCGGTGTATGCCTCTAATGTCAGTATCTGCTGGTATATGCCTTCTACAAAATCTTGTTGCCATCAATGACAACCTATGAATCCAATGAGTGTCAATTGCTAACAAATCAGTGTTGAAGGTTTACTATGAAGCAATATCATGCACATAATGAAAGAGTAGCTAATGAGAGGAGCTTGGACAAATATCCATGTCCATGTTATGATTGTCTTGGTGAAAAGGTGAAAAAAAATGTGAGTTATCAACATATGATAAGTTGTGGGAATAGTGATATAAGCCCTTTGGATTATAATTATTATGAAGATATGATAGAATTGCAGACTATGAGAGATGAAGAGGCAACAAACATAGATGAAGTGGCAACAAACATAGATGAAGTGGTACCAAACATAGATGAAGAGGCAAAAATGTTTGACGAAGGGTTTGAAGTTGATAGAATGTTGAATGAGGGTATAAGAGATGATTGGGACAAATCAATGGAGGATACTTTAAAGCCTATTTATGCTTATTGTAAGTTAAGTCATTTGAAAACAATTCTTCAAATTCTTAACTTGCAAGTGGTGCAGGGTTGGACAAATGAGAGTGTAGATCAGTTATTGGCATTATTAAGTTCATTGTTACCAACTGACTCCACATTGCTGACAAACGAAGTCAATGTAAAAAGAAAATTAGTAAGCTCAACTTGGGGTATGAAAAATCCACACATTGTGAATGGTTGTGTATTATTTTGCAATAATATTGCATGTGACAGTGAATGTTTGAAATGTCATGAAGCGAGGTATAGACAAGGGTTGAAATCAGTTGTGGTTCCTAGAAAAGTTCTTCGCCACTTTTTGATAATCCCAAGATTACTCTTAATGTATAGATGCAGAGACATTGCTGAACTTATGTAGTGGCATGGCCAAAATAAGAGCACTAATGGAAAACAACGACATGTGCCTAATTCAAGGACATGGATGAAATTTGATAATAGATGGCCTGATTTTTCTCAAGATCCTTCCAATATAAGGTTGGGTTTGGATCTAGATAGGGTGAACCCATTCTCAGATCAAAGTACTAAATGGTCAACTTGACTAGTGTTTGTAATAAATTATAACTCACCTCCATGGTTAGCAACTAAACTATTTTTCTTAATGTTATCATTGATTATACCAGGAAAGAAAAATGTGACTTCAGAAACAATAGATGCTTATCTAGAGACATTATATAATGAGCTAATGTAATTGTGGAAAGGAATTGAAGAAATTCAATCTTTAAGGGATGTTCATTCAATCAAATTCACTTTAAGAGCTTCCTTATTGTTTACGATTCATGATCTTCTTGCATATGGAACATTATCTAGTCTCTTTGTTCATGGATACCATTGATGTCCTGCTTAAAACTTTAAGGATTTTGTGAGGCACTCAAGAAGTTTTCTTAAGTATATTTATTGTAGACATCATGCTTACCTTAAAATGGATCATCCATATCATCAGCAAAAAATATGTTTCAACAGTCAAGAAGAGAATCATGAAGCTCTATTTCTAATAACAGGTGATTACATTATTGAGTATGGACATAAAAGAATATCATTTATTAAAAATGTTTGGATTGTGGGTAGTAAAAACAATCCATGTAATGAAAGTGGTGTAAAATGGTTGTGCATATTGCATAAGTTGACATACTTTAAGGATATAGTCATTAGGCATACTATTGACTTTATTCATACCAAGAAAAATATAGCCTATGCTATTATAGAGACTCTTTTTGGTGCCTTAGTTACTATTTCACCACGTGAAGACTTTCGAGAAATAGATGTTGGCATTGTGTTTTCATTGATGTCAACCGGTATAGCATGTTACCGGAATAGCAGGACAACCGGTATGAGAGAATAGTTGACATGTTGCCTTTGATGTCAACTAGTATTGTGATGTCACCGATGTTCACTGGTAAACAAGTTAGTATTAGCTTGTATTGAAGACAAGCAATGAGACCATATGGTATGATGACCAATAGATAATGTATCGGCATTGAGTTTTTTCCAACCATCACACATATACATGAAAGCATGAGAGAGAAGCGACCCGATGAAGAGACATGTTGAAGGCATAGTGATCCAGATAGGCTTTAATAGTAGAAAGTGTGAAGTCTTTCAGCAGGACTCTCACCGGAAGAAGATGATATCACAGGTTGCAGTTTGGACTGCTGCGAGTTAGTCAAGTAGACAAAGGGAAGGTCTACTAGATTTTGTATAGGTGATTTATCTTCTCTATGACACAAATGTCAGTGTAAAACTGCCAACAAATATCAAGGATCCACTTTCAGTGGTAAGTGCGTTTATCCTCTTTCATGCATGAATTGCATCATGAATCTGTTGGGTAAGATGGTCAAAGTAAGATAAGGCAAGAAACTAATAAGACTCACCAGATGTCAAATGTGAAAACATGATGATGCCTCAAGTGCTTGAAGTCAAAGTTATGCATCAGATCAGTAAGAGTAGGCATGATAAGTTATCAGGTCAGAGAAGGAAGGATTAAGATGATGTGTCTATCATCTTGGCAAACCAATTGAAAGAAAGAACCGACCAGATGAAGAAAGATTCTAGTAAGCCTATAGGTGAAAACATAGAGCTACCGAAATGTAAATGAAGAATGGGCTATGCTGCTGCATATATGGAGTTACTGACATGCAGATGGAAAGTTGTGTTAACACTAATACATGTCAACTGTGTTTGATGACAAGAGATCATCAAGAATGGCTGCCTGTAAGTGAGCATGGTTTACTATGGTCATGAAAAAGGTCATTTGTGATAAAAGAGTAGAGTGATTTGAAGATAAAAAATACCAGAAGTCAAGGTTGATGTAGCAAACATGAGGATAAGGTGAGTTGTCAGAGTAGTTATGTTGTTGGCAAGTGAACATGTTCATAAGTGTGTTGAATATACCGACAAGGGTATGTGCCAGTAAAGGTTTGTGTTGGTATAAGAAAACTGGTAAGGGTTTTTCGAATGTGTAAGCATGAACCGACTCTATGTCAGTGAGATTAGATGCATGAGAATGTGATGCCACGTGGAGCTAAGGTAGAGAACATTTAGAGAGCGGTGATGTTTGGTGCCAGAGAGGTAGTTATGGTTGGTCAACATTAAATGTTGATTGCAACAATCACAAGGGAGTTGCAGGGTTTGTGGCTCAATGAAGGATGAATGACAGAGGAAGGTCAGAGATTTGCGGGCATCGTGTTTAAGGCATGAAATCAGTTTTCAAGATGACCTCGAGAAGGAAACAATTGGATCATAGATGTGTCAACTGATTTTGAGGTTGAAGAACAAGGTTAGATTTGATATTTTTAGCAAATATGCATTGGATGATGGAAAACGCGTACATATGCATTCCTCCAATGGAGTTGATCGATCCAAGGAAGATTGGATTGGATTTGATGAAGATTTGATCAGTGGAATAAACGCTAACTAGTCGAAGTTTGAATTGAATTTTTGGCGAGAAAACTTGTTTATGGAAGCCAAAATCAATGAGATGATGCTAGTTGAATGATGTTGCATGAGTATACTATGTTGGATAGAGTGTTGGCATACCTTTGTGAGTGAAGAAATCAGCCTAAGTCATTTTGGCAAAGATCTTAAGTGTCTGAGTATTAGAAGGAGAACTGGTAAGAGGGTTTAACTGGTAAGGTTAAGGCTATCGATGATAAGGCTTTTGAGAATGAATACAAGTTGAATGAAGAACCAGAGGAATCTAGTCAAGTAAGAAGGAATGGAAGAGAACAGACAGTGACAGGTAGCTATGGAGAAGATAGAGGTAAACTAGTAAGCATCAACAGTGAGAGGAAAAGAGCAGAGAGTGATAGAGGAGATCCAACAAGATAGTAGTTGAGTTGTTGAAGATTCAGTCAGAGTGAGCAGAGAACTGGTAAGGCAGAAAAGGTACTTTATTGGCAGGGAGGATTGTATTGAGTGGTTACAGGATTCACTTGTAACTAGATTACTACTTTATATTTAAATATAATGTATTGTGATCATTGAGTTTGTTCTTGATGCAGGGCTTGTAACTCCTTTGGGTCGGTGCCCATAAACCACAGGTGTTGGTGCTCCTTGGGTTGGTGCCCTAAATAAGGGGTTGGTGCTCCTTGAGTTGGTGCCCTAAACATTGTAATCGGAGATTCTTTGTGAGACTAGATTGGAGCAGTAGTCTCCAGCAACATTTCTCACCATGGTTTCTCCCATCTTGGGTTTTCCTCGTATATACTGGTGTCATGTGATGTGCTTCCTTGTGTGTGATTTCATTGAGTTGTCTTCCATTATCCTACTGGTATGTTGTTTAGTGTTTGAGTGACTAACCAATATTCATATTTGAGATTAGAAGGGTAAAGATTAGAAACCACCGATTCACCCCCCTCTCAATGGCATTGTGTGTCCAACAATAAAGATTCATCAAAATCTTTGGGTTGAAAAATATGATAATAAAAAATATAGAAAACCTGGTGCTCCTTACGTCTAGACAAAGGAACAATGTGCACAATTCTTACAGTTGATGTCTCAGACTCACTTTCCCACTGGATATGTATGTAGTGGCACCAAAAGCAAAAGTGACATTAATAGCTTAAGAGGACTCAAGACCCATGACTATCATGTCATAATCAAGAATATCTTACCTATTGTGTTAAATATATCAAGTTTGGAAAAGGGGCCAATATTGGCAATTATAAGGTTGGGCCTAATATTAAAGAGAATGATCTTACATGTATTAGATCCTTTGAACTTTGATAGTTTGAGGGAGGAGGTTGTTGAAGTCCTTTGTCTATTGGAATGAGAATTTCTACCAGCAATCTTTAACATTTCTATGCATCTTTTGATACATCTAGAATATTAACTAGAGCATTGTGGCCCAATAAGAATGAGATGGATATATCCTATAGAATGATATATGAAGGATTTGAAAAAAATTGTTCGTACTACAGAAAAACCAGAAGGCAACATGTCATAGGGATATTCAATGCAAGAGGCCATGTGATTTTGCACAAAATATATGGAGTTTAAAATTGTTAATCGACATGTATGAGATGATGATGAATATGATAGAGTTATAGGGGAAGTATTAGAAGGCAATGGATGTTGCTTCAAGCTATCATATCAAGAAAGAAGTACAATACATGACTTTATTCTTCAAAACACATCTTTGTTCCATAAGTGGCACAGGTGAAAAAGAAATTACACAATAATTTATTTACTCAATTGCATTTAATCATTTATATTATTAATCTTAATATTTATACGTCATTATTTTATGTATAAAATATGAAGAAGAGAATCAAACTTGGATGCAACATCGACCTTAAAAGCGCAGTCATCATGATTTGATTGGAGGTGATTCTTTTCCAAAATTTGAAGAATGGATTGCTAATGCAATCAATGATTCAAAAGAAGGAGGTCATGATATAAAAATAGAGGAAAGTGAACTTTCACAATCTCTACATTTAAGGCTATGCATTTAAGTGGAATGTGAGCCTATGGTAGTCACTTAAGAGTGGAAGAAAAAGAGAAAAGAAAGACTAATTGTGATTGTGTTGTTAGTGCTGAATTTATTCATGGAAATGAGAAGAAAATTTATGTTGGATTCATCCAAGATATTATTCAAGTGGATTTTAGTGAAAATAGTCCTATATTATTAAAATGTAAGTGGATCTTACCATCTGTGGTACAATTTGATGAGTATGGATTTGTGCATACAAATACACGACAATTTTTATCAGAGATGGATGATCCATATGTTTCCCCTCTTCAAATTAACCAGTCATTTTTAATTGATGATGTAAGAATCCTGAGATGGTCTTATGTCATTCAAAGAGAGTCTCATTCGAAACAAAAATTCATGGAAGTTGTCGATGTAATTCTTGATGGGCAATATGCTAATTTACAAGAAACATTTGAAGAAGTGGATGAAGACAATGATGGACTGTTTGAAGAATAAATTTTGCTTACAAATGAAGAAATTGGGAGAGAGAATGTATTACATTTCTCAAATGAGGATGAGGAAGAAAATCAAGCAGATGCAGACACTAGTGATCAAGATTCCGATCTCCCTGGCAACGCAGATGATTATTGATGAGCCCCATTTTATGACTTTTTATTTAAGACTTTTATGTTGTTCTAAGACTATTTATATGTTGTAAGGACACAGACCTTCTAACTAATACCTATTTGAAAGATTTAATGTTGAACAAAGTTGCTATATGAATATGTTAGCTTTAATCTTTGTAACCATGCTACACTGTGACTGTCAGTTGTGCCTTATAATAGTAATGACTATAAGACAAGCATTTGATGAAATGTCTTTGTAGATAGTCATTATCTTAGACTGTACTTTACTCTATCTTTGTATCATGGATTGCTCTGCATCTATTGGGACTGCTATATAATGACAATATTGTTGATATGTGGTGACTGATCAGCAAAGTACTGTACACTTAGCATGTATCCTCGCCAACATTGTAATAAAACCCTAAAATGTTGACTTTGTTTGTTGCCCTAAAAATGCATGTTATAAGCGATTGGGATGCTTAAGGCATTGTAAGGTTGATGTACTATTTTGCTGGATAATAAGAAAGATTGGACGATTGTGTATGGTGGACGTAACCCATTCTGGGTGAACCATGTTAAATCTCTGTGTTATCTATGTCTTGTTTTATTCTTTTATCTTTTGTATTTAAATCTGCATATAATTGTTAGTTCATATTTGCTTTGGATCTGCTAGAAACCCTAACAATTGGTATCAGAGTGAGGTTTTTTGTGAATTGGCAGGGCTTTCAGATTTGAGTGGGAGCAATGGAGGATTCCAAATTCAAAGTCAAAAAGTTTAACGGCCAGAATTATCAGTTATGGAAAATGCAGATGGAGGATTACTTGTATCAAAAGGATTTTTGACGGCCATTGGAAGGAAAGGAAAAGAAAGCGACCATGATGTCAGATAAAGAGTGGGTCATTTTAGATAGAAAGGCACTAGGATCCATTCGATTGTGCCTTGCATTGTCTGTAGAATTCAATATAAAAAAAGCAAAAACAACTGTAGATTTGATGGTGACATTGGCTAAGTTGTATGAGAAACCCTCAGCTTCGAATAAGGTATTTCTTATGAAGCGTTTGTTTAATTTGAAAATGAGTGAGGGAGGATCTGTAGCGGAGCCCTTAAATGAATTGAATACAATTACCAGTCAATTGTATTCAATAAAAATTACCTTTGCAGAAGAGGTTAGGGCTCTCTTGATTTTATGTTCTTTGCCAGAAAGCTAGAATAACTTAGTTATGGCTATAAGTAACTCTGTCTTTGGTAAAAATACTTTGGTATTTGATGATATTGTTGGTGTTATCCTAAGCGAGGAAATGAGAAGGAAAAGCACAGGTGAGACTCCAACATCATCAAGTAGTGTTTTGAATATGGAGAACAGAGGAAGATCAAAGGAAAGAGGAAAAGGCCCTTGGAATGAGAAGTCACAAGGGAAGTCAAAGAAAGGATGCTCTCAATCTAGAGGAAAGAAAGATTGCTGGTATTGCGGAAAGCCTAGTCATCTAAAGAAAGACTGTTAGTCTCAGAAAAACAATGAAGGAAACAAAAATGAAAATGACAGTAAGGAAGCTAATATTGCAAGTAATACTTTACAAGATGCTTTAATCTTATGTTTGGATAATGTTAATGATTCCTGGGTAATAGATTTTGGGGCTTCATTTCATGCTACACCCCATAGAAAATATTTTCTAGATTATGTTCAAGGTGATTTTGGATAGGTATATTTGGGTGATGATGAGCCTTGTCAAATTGTTGGAAAAGAAAAGATAAAGATCAAGTTGCAGAATGGAAATGACTGGTTTCTGCAAGAGGTAGGATATGTTCCTAATTTAAGAAGAAATTTAATTTCTGCAGTGCAACTAGGTAGTGAAGGTTTCATGGTTCCCTTCTCAGATAGTATCTGGAAGGTCAATAAAGGATCATTAGTAGTAGCTAAAGGTGCGAAGTTAGGCACATTATATCTATGTATTGGTAACACTTACTCTACCCTAGCTGCTACAGATAAAGTTACTACATGAACAACAACAATAGATATTGCAAGAACAGATTCGATAATGTGGCACCATAGGATTGGGCACATGAGTGAGAAAGGGATGAAAATCCTTCACTCCAAAAATCTATTGCCAGGACTAAAGAATATTGATTTAGAGTTATGTGAAAACTGTGTTTATGGTAAATAGAAAAGAGTCAGATTTCTCAAGGTTGGGAAAGAGAAGAAGAGTGAGAAGTTAGAGCTTGTGCATTCAGATGTATGGGGACTGGCTTAGGTATCATCTCTTGGTGTCTTTTGTTATTATGTTATTTTTATTGATGACTCAACTAGAAAATAATGGGTATATTTCCTAAAACAAAAATCAGATATTTTTGAAACTTTTAAGAAATGGAAAGCTTTGGTTGAGAATGAGACAGGAAAAAAGTTGAAGTGTCTCAGATCGGATAATGGAGGTGAGTATTGCAGCAAAGAATTTGAAGATTACTGCTCCTTAAATGGGATTCGAAAGCAGAAGACCATTCCAAGAACTCCATAGGAAAATGGTGTGTCAGAGAGAATGAATAGGACTATCATGGAACGTGCGAGGAGAATGAGATTGCATGTTGGATTGCCCTTACATTTTTGGGCAGATGTTGTACATACTATTGTCTATTTGATAAATAGAGGACTTTCAACCCCTTTGGATGGTGGTATTTCATATGAGGCATGGACTGGTAAAAAGGTAAATTATTCTTTTCTGAAAACCTTTGGTTGTGAATCTTTTGTCCATATTGATAAAGAAAACAGAACCAAGCTTGATGCTAAATCTCATAAATGTACCTTCATTGGATATGGGATAGATGAATATGGCTATCAGTTATGGGATTTTGAAAATAAGAAAATAATTAAAAGTAGAGATGTTATATTCAATGAGAAGGTTATGTATAAAAAATAGATGCAGGAAAAGAAGCATGAACAGGACAAACAAGAATATGTGGTGTTGGATGAGATTTCTGAAAATGAAATACCACAGGTACCTGATGCTCAGCAACAACAAATTGTCCCACAAACTCCTGCAAGTGTTAGACGTTCTATGAGGTCAAGTAGACCCCCTGAAAGATTTTCTCCTTCTTTGTATTCTATTTTATTAATTGATTCTGGTGAACCAGAAGAATATGAAGAAGTAATGCAGGTGGATGCCAAACAATAGTGGGAGCTAGGCATGAAAGAGGAGATGGACTCCTTGATGAAAAATAAGACTTGGGACTTAGTCCCTTTACCTGCAGAAAAAAGAGCCTTGCCTAAAAAATGGGTTTATTGGCTGAAGGAGGAGGAAGGAGGTCAAAAAAGATATAAGGCCAGACTTGTGGTAAAAGGTTTTGCACAGAAAAAGGGTATAGATTATGATGAAATATTTTCTCCAGTTGTAAAAATGACTTCAATTAGAACTATACTTAGTCTTGTGGCTGTAGATGATTAACATCTTGAACAATTAGATGTCAAAACATCTTTTCTCCATAGAGATTTGGAGGAGGAAATTTACATGGTGCAACCACAGGGATATGAGGTCAAAGGTAAGGAGAACTTGGTGTGCAGGTTGAAGAAAAGTTTGCATGGCCTAAAACAAGCACCCCAACAATGGTATTTAAAATTTGATAGTTTCATGGCTGAACACGGTTATCATAGATGTCATTCTGATCATTGTGTATATTTTACGAGATTGGATAATGGCAGTTATATTATCTTGTTGTTTTATGTTGATAGCATGCTTGTTGCTGGGTCTAACATGCAACATATAAATGATCTTAAACAGAAATTAGCTAGGTCATTTACTATGAAGGATTTGGGTGCAGCTAAGAAAATTCTCGGTATGAGGATTACACGGGATAGGAAAAATAGAACCTTGAATTTTTCCCAGAGAGAATATATAAAGAAGGTGTTGAAAATATTTAACATGCAATATGCAAAAGCAGTTAGTACACTTTTGGCTATTCATTTTAAATTGACTAAGGAAATGTACCCAAAGGCACAGGAAGAGGTAAACAAAATGTCTAACATCCCGTATGCATCAGTTGTTGGCAGTCTGATGTATGCAATGGTTTACACAAGGCCAGCTATTGCACATGTAGTGGGAGTTGTGAGAAGGTTTATGAGTAATCTGGGTATGGAACATTGGAATGCTGTGAAATGGATTCTTCGGTATTTGAAAGGAACTACTACGAAGGCATTATGTTTCAAAGGATCTAATGTTGCTCTGAGTGGATTCGTTGACTCTGATCTGGTAGGTGATATTGATTCACGGAGGAGTACTATAGGGTATGTTTTTACTATAGGGGGAACTACAGTCAAATGGATTTCTAGGCTACAAAAGGTTGTTGCACTTTCAACCACTGAAGCTAGGTATGTTGCTGCTACAGAAGCCAACAAGGAGATGATTTGGTTACAATTTTTTCTAGAGGAATTGGGTTAGACACAAGAGAATCGGCCAGTGTATACCGATAGCCAGAGTTCCATGCATCTTGCAAAGAACTCTACTTTTCATTCAAGGACAAAGCACATAAGTGAGAATCTTGCTGATATGTTCATTAAGGCAGTTCCACATGAGAAGTTGATTTCTTCATTAGTTTCTATTGGTCTTCTTGATTGATAAGTGTGGAATATATACCAGTCAAGTCAAAGTGTTTTATCCAGTGAATGCTGCAAATATAGTGGTGTTGTCTTGTATCAATCTCCAAGTGGGAGATTGTTTGGTGTGGAGCCTGATTAGTCTCCAAGTGGGAGATTGTTGATATGTGGTGACTAATCAGTAGAGTATTGTACACTCAACACATATTACTCATAAACAAAGACAATCTATATGAAAAAAAAAAAATTGTCATTTTTTTGTTGATGAAAACCGACATTGTAATAAAACCCTAAAAAGGCTGACTTTGTTTGTTGCCCTAAAAACGCATGTTATAAGTGGTTGGGATGCTTAAGGCATTTTAAGGTTGATGTACTATTTTGTTGGATAATAAGAAAGATTGGATGATTGTGTATGGTGGACGTAACCCATTCTGGGTGAACCACGTTAAATCTCTGTGTTATCTGTGTCCTGTTTTATTCCTTTATCTTTTGTATTTAAATCTGCATATAATTGTTAGTTCATATTTGCTTCGGATCTACTAGAAACCCTAACAAATATTTTATCTCTCTGACTATCATGGTATGGTTTGTTACTGACTTATACCTACTCTAGATGATTCATTATTGTATGTATCAAACTATGATTCAATGAGATATGCTTTGTGAACTAAAAAAGTTCATTGTTGCTTTGTATTATCACTGCCACATTATTCAATGAAGATATTTGACAATAATTATCCCCCTTTGGCTTTTTTCTCATGAATTTATTGAAGTCTTTATAAGCATGATGATTGTATTTCGTGACAGTGATATGCTTTGGGTTTACAATATATTGGTCTTTATGATAGTTGATTCTCACTATACAAACTTATTTGCATACTATTATTGTTTGTGGTGTGTGAAATAGAACATCATATATGAATTCCATTATTTGTGTGAAACAAAATAGTATGTCAGAACATAACAAACTTATCCACACAAATTTATTTGTAGACTAGTATTTTTGTTTTGAGGAAAAAAAAGGTATCTGAATTCCATTTTTATTATCTCTTGTTAGATGTTCACCTCTACTAGGAGAAGCTTTTCTTAGCTGGAAATTCAACAAAGAACTAGTGGGAAGACATATTTAATTACCAATTAGAAGTAAAAGTATTAACTTTTAAAGAATTCTCTAGGATCCTCTTTTTGCATGATTATTTTTGTGGTATGGCTGAGTGGCTGTTTAAATGAAGCTCCTTTTTCTGGTAATGAGATCTCTTTGGTTTGATGAGCTAATTATACATTATTGTTTATTTGGACATTAGGAAATGAGGAAAAAGAATTTAAGGCAACAATTTTAGACACAATTGTAGAAAATCAATCATGGAGGGAAAAGAGAGGTCTGACTACTCCACTCTATCTCCAAAATAGTGGGAGGCATTGAAAGAAAGCATGCGTTCTGAAGAATATTTGACAATGAGTCACAAAGGCAAGAGAGAAAGAGATAATGTGAGAATTGAATATATGTCATTTGGTCGAGGTGGGTTGCAAGCCAAAATGGACAAATTAGGAGTAAGTGTATGGATTTTTGGTTCAATCTACATTGTGTTATTTAATTTTATTTTTTTGACTGACTATATGTTAAAATTGACATTGTATTTTAGGTGGAAAATAGTAATAGAGAAACAGGTAGTATGAAGAGAAAATCTAGTTCATCCAAAGAGATTTCACATCCATCTATTGGACACCCACTAAGAGCCTCACAAAATCATGTCAACTCAAATAAAGGGTTACAAGATATAATGAGTTGCTTACACAGTCTCACTGAGAAAGTTTCATAGATGGCTACCTCTATTAATCCTATAATTTCTACACGGAATTACTATAATTCCATGGATTCATATCATGTAAGAGTCTATCCCTCAATATTTTGATTCTCACCTATATCATCTTTATATTGTATTTTGAATATGTATGCAAATTTATTTTGATCATACATATAAAACAATGAATCTATGAAATTTTGCCTTTTGTTGACCATTTTTTAAATGAATTACTCCTCATATGGATAATTTTTTAAACTACATGCAGAGAAATTATATGAAAGAAACAAAAAAACAAAAACACCTTGATGCCAATAGAGCTGTCGATATTGATAGTGATGATGATGAATTCAAGCAGTATGTGAATGATATTCATAGTAGTAGTCGTGCTCAACTTGAGGTCAGTGCTATGAAACCTTTACTTTTCTTTTGTCTTTTAGTACTTGTTTTTATTTTGTGCCAACATACTTCCGATGATCAAATTGAATATTTAATCAAATTAAAGATAACATTCACTGTAATGTCCCTACTTTGAAATACAATTTAATAATAAATAATAATATATATTCATAATACATAAGAAATTAGCATGGTTATAGTCTAAACCATGTTATTATTGCCAGTACTTAAGAATATGGGAATGAGATGTTCCAAAGAGGGACAGTCTAAGTACAAGCAATAGGTTAAGTCCCAAGAGAGGGTGGGGATCAGTGGCCCATAATCCTTGAGGGTATAGACCCAAGATAGGTAAGGGCTTGGATCTGTAAACTTTGAGGGAACCTATTGTATTTTGTCTCTAAGCAGTTTGGTAACATACATATCCTCCTCCTTCCTTAAACATGAAGTAGTAACAGAGGTTGGTACATTGAATTAAGAATTAGGGATTGGGGATGAAAGAATTAATTATCTAGTTTGATAAATTGACAATTTATTCTTTAATGATTGATAAATAATTTGAACTATGACACTATCAAATAGGGAACATTACAAAATCTTCATCCCCTATGTATGGCACAACTTTGCAACTCAGTCTTAGAGTATGATGACAGAGAAATTAATGGACATGTTGTATTTAAGTTTGATCATTTGACATATAACAAAGGCAATCTATATGAACCATTTAATAAAAAATAATTTTTATACTTTTTTCGACTATTAGATAAGCTTCCATACATGAGGTTGATCATAGATAACTAATTTGTGTAGTACAAATAAGGTTTTTCTGATTATTTTTAATGGTATTTGTGGTTAAATCGGCCCAAAGAAAGCAACTGCCATTTGCATATTTAGGTGACACGATTAGAAGTCAACAATTAGAAACAACACCATTATTTCCATACTTCGAAGGAATAATTAGACACAATAATTAATCATCATCCCCATAAGAGACAGAGAAAAGACTGATAACAAAAATTTATAGTTGTATTAGGGACAACAAAATGATATTTCCATAATATTAACCAGAACATAGTCATTGCATAACCCCCACGGTTATTTTAGACATAGCAAAGATATTATATGTTATCAGTTTGATAGGGACCATATATTATGAGTTTTGAGTATCACTTTCATCGTAACCCAATAATAGTTGTAGATCATATATCGCTTTAGATATCAACTGTACTAGTTAGAGGAATAAATATATTGATATAGCAGATTTTAACCACCATTCTTATTGTAAGTGGTAACTACTATTGTATATATCAGTTCTCATGAAGTTTTTGAGTTAATTGCTTAAAAAAAGAAGTCATCTATGATTAAATAATTCTTAATTCTTAAGAATTCATAAGAAGGGACATTACATTCACCAACATTCCACACCAAGAAATTAAAGCAACCCTATCTATTGTAGATAATATTACAAGGAATTGATACCCATGACAATATGTTCTACAACTTGTACAAAAGAAATCAAATTCTATTGTATTGCATTAACAAAGTCTTGATAAATTCTTCCAAAGATCTAAAACTATCCGATGATGACTAGTATAACAAAACCTTCTTATATATATGAGAATCACGAGTCTTTTGAAATGAAGGGGTGCACCCCTTTTGAACTAAACAACTATCGTTTGTTAAACTTAGACATAAACACATTAAGTATGCCAATATGATTGATATAATCATCATCCTGGTAACACTAGAAGTCTGAGGTTAATTTCTTCATTGCGCTCTCCATGGTATAGCATCTCTCTATCATCCGGATCACATATGGAGCTAGATTCCCATCCTCATCGACTCATCCTCTGACTCTGGTCATGAAACTTGTCAATTGAAGTTTCTAGTATCTGAATGATATGAGTTCTCCATCACAAAATATGGTTGACAATTGGATCGATTGTTCATTCTCCAAGAATTGGATGGCATTTTTCAACTTGTTCCTGAATTCATTGTGTGCCTTCAGCAGGGTATCTGCTTCATTCTTATCCTCTGGAGTCATAGAGTCATGAGTGGTCATGATCTCTTAGATTTGTTTGTGCAAACACATATGCTTTGTGTATTCTTTGATGGTACTAGTTTCCATCTTCCAAAAGTTTTCATAATACTTTAGCAGAACCTTAAAATGAGCATCAACTATGTCATCAACAAGCTTGATAGTGTGCGCCTATGTACATTTGAGAAATCTATTCCTCTTCTTTCTCTTATACTTCCAATATGCCGCATCCTAGATTGTTTCAAGTATATCTTTATTAGTTTCATAAGTAGCAAGTCGAGCCTCTGTACTACTTGGGGCCGATTCCAGTTGTAATGCCTTATCTTGCCAATATTGTTTCTCTTCTTGTCTTTTCTCATAAAGGCCTTTTGATAGTTTTGTTTTCCCTCACCAAGATCTCAATTTGTTCTTTGTTTATCTTTGCAACATCGAGGTTCAACTGGGCAGTGATCCTAGGGTCTATTTTTCCAACTTGATGGATCATGAGGTGGCCAAATGCTTCATCTATGTCTACCAGCAAGGGTCTCTTATCTCTTGGATATAGAGCCCATAGCTTCTTCTCTGGATCATACCCTGAACCTATAAAGATCCTATCAACCTCCTCTATTAACAATTGCTTGTCATTGTGTTTCTTTCTCCTGAAGCTGTCAAACATAATAGCAACTTTTATTTCCCACCTAGGGTAAATTATCACACCAACATCCTTGAGGAGTTGTCTTCCTCTTTCAATGTTATGTGTTTTTTTCTCCAAGAGAAACTAAAGTGATGAAATAACCCTTTTAGAATTAATAAGGGGGATCAAAATAAAGGATATTATAATTCTTTGGTTTAAATAAACGTTAATAAATAATGTTTATGAAAAACTCTCTTAAAAGAGAGTTAAAATTATATTTATTAAAGGGTAAATAAAGGTGACCTTTTTGAAAGGGTGTGATGGTTTAGAAAACCACCCCTTAAAAGGTTATATAAGTCATTTATGTGAGACTTGAGAAGGGAAGGGAGATCACTCAAGGAAGAAGAAGAAGAAGGTGGCTTGGTGGGCTATGGACATGGGAGGAAATATAGGAATGTAGAGGGCACAAAGGAATGAAGGTTAAGGTCATTGGTTGTCATGGGCATTGGAGAAGGGGCACACATAGTGTGTCCAATTCGGGGTACGGTGTACACTCGGGAGTGTCTTGGCCAGGGCTGTGTTTATTTCATGTCGTGAAGGCATGTGGGGTGTTGTGTAAGAACAATGTTTATTTCATGTCGTGAAGGCATGTGTGATAGTTCTGATACTTAATGTTAAGTACAAATGCCAAGCTAATAAGATGAGAGGGGGGGGTGAATCATACAAACTTAACCTTCAATAAAAAACAATAGATTCAACCTCAGTAACATATACTTCAGTAATATATCAAAACTGCTAAATATGCAAACTCATAAGCATATAAACATCATAACACTCATAACACCAGATTTAACGTGGAAACCCAAATAGGGAAAAACCACTGTGGGATTTCGGACCCACTAAGAAATATACTCTTCTAGAGTATGCTCGGTTAAAAGCAAATCCTGTTAAAGATTACAAACACATTGCTAGATGTGACCCAGTTAAGGGATTTCCCTCAGATCTGTTAGGATCTTCACCTTGTTAGAAGTGACCTTGTTAAAGGATTTCAAACACTCAATCAGAATGTCACCTTGCTAGAGGGTTTTACAAATAAGACTATTAAGTCCACTCGGTTAAGAGATTTTCTGTCACTTTACAAAATAATAGTAATAAAAATCTATCTGCAACTTCACATCTAAAAATGCTAAAGCAGATTCTTATTTGCTCAATACAATAGGACTTATCTTGTCCATCTACTGGGCTCTATACTCTATTATTCAAACAATTCTTCAAGCTTCTGTGCTCGGTAATCACTATGTAGCATCCCTATGCATACACATGCTCGCATACATTGTTTATCAACAGTTCCTTATTTATAAACAACTTGCCAACCACTTAATCTCCTTGATCACATTTCCCATGATCAATCATAGCCATCAAATCTTCAAACTTGACCAGGTTCAATGTATCCTTCGATCTGAAAATGTTTTACCCCACCTTGGAACTTGTGCTAGGGTATTGCGGTTCAATCTGAGTTGTAGATCTTCCTGCCGATATTCCTTTTGCCGTAGATTCTTAACAAACTTCATGCATGGCACACCAATAATTTAATCATAGCCAGCTCATCAGCTTCCTTCATTAAATAATGCTTTTATTCAATCAATGCATTTTGTTATTACTCGATCGCAACTCGATAAATACTAAACTTCACTCGATAGACATTCTGCCTTCATTAATCGATAGTGATAACCTTAGGGTTTACCGACTAGGTTCTTTGCTCGGTAACATAGTACAGTATTAACCTTACAATCAATAACATATGTAGGATATCAAAATAGTCTAAACATCATGATCTCATCATTGTCTAACTCAGTAATAGTTACCAATTGAATAACTTATTCCTCCCCTTATTCATCACATTCTTTCCATGTCTTTTACCGACATCTTTATACTCATCAAATCATACTTCTTAAGATATGGCAACATCATATTGAGTTATAAAATCAATTTCTTGAAATCAATGAAAAAATAATAGTATTAAGATAGTAAACATCCTTAATCAGTTATATCCATAATCATCAACAACCTTCTCAATATTCTTATTGAAATGCCAACAATCTCCCCCTTTGGCATTGATGGCAAAACCAATTGATTTGACCTAATTGATTCGGATTGCTGTGAGATTTTTGACATGCTAAAATGCTATCCTCCTGTCATCAGTCTTTTCCCCCATACATTAGTCTTCTCCCCTTTTCTTCAGTCTTCTCCCCCTTTGACAACAATGCCAAAAAGTAAAGAACTAAAACATAATTTCTTCCTGTATGAAGTGATTTCCTATTGTTATGTGTCAACTTAGTCTCGGTCAAAGCATTTTGTCTTCAATTCCTATTCCATATATTTTTTTCCTGCAAACCTTTAGAAAACATCCTAAAGTGTGTAAATCAGTGTCAACTCTTAAAAGATATTTTGTAGAGTCATCGAAATGATGCTTTCACCAAACTCGGCCAGTGAACGGAAGATAGGGGTAGGACCCCTAACTTACTTCTGAGATACTCAAAAGTGTCCCTTGGTAGTGGCTCAATGAAGATATCTGCTATTTGTTCCTTTGTGCTAACATACTCCAACACCACTTTCTTCTCTTGAGCTTCTTCTCTAAGGTAATGATATTTGATAGAGATGTGATTTGTCTTAGAGTGCATAACAGGATTCTTTGAAATGTTTATGGCACTAGTATTGTCACAGAATATAGTTACTGGCTTGGTAACTTGCTCATTTATACCTTCCAAAAGTTGTTTGATCCATGCTATGTTGGTACAATTCAATGCTGCAGCAACGTATTCAGCTTCTGCTATTGACTGTGAAATACATCCTTGTTTCTTGCTAAGCCAACTCACTAGTCTTTCTCCTAAAAAGAAAGCTCCTCCACTTGTGCTTTTTTTGTCATCAATGTTGCCTGCCCAATCAGCATCAGTATAAACTTTTAAATCAAAATCATTTCCTTTCTGATATACTAAGCCATAATCTTCAGTGCCTTTCAAGTATCTGAAAATTCTCTTGATTGTGGTCATGTGTGTTCCCTTAGGATCTACAGAGAATCTTGCAACTATACCTACTGTATGTGCTACATCTGGCCTGCTGTGAACAACATATTGTAGCTTTCCAATCATAGATCGGTAAAGCGTCTCATCAATAGATGCAGATTCATCATTCTTTGATAGTTTACAATTGGTAGTCATAGGAGTACTTACTGGTTTTGAATCCTCCATTCCAAATTTCTTCAATATTTCCTTTATGTACTTGGATTGAGTAATGAAAATCTCATCTTTCATTTGTAGTATCAGTAAACCTAAAAAATACTTTATCTCGCTGATTAATGACATCTCAAATTCTTTGCTCATTTCATTTCCAAAGTACTTGCATAGAGAGTCATTTCCACAAAAGATAATATTATCAACAAATATGGTTGAGATCAGTATTCCATTTTCATCATTTTCATGTACAAGTTACTATTTTCACTTTTTCTTATAAAACCAATCTTGATTAAATAAGAGTGCAATCTTTCATACCATGCTCTAAGCGCTTGTTTCAAACCATATAAAGCTTTGTTCAATTTACATACCCGATCTTTATTCTTGTCTTCAACAAATCCTTCAGGTTGTTCAATAAAAACTTCTTCTTCTAATATACCATTCAGAAATGCAGATTTGACATCCATTTGATATACCTTGAAATTCTTGTAAGAAACATATGCCAACAATGTTCTTACTCGTTCAAGTCTTGCCACAGGTGCAAAAGTCTCACCATAATCAATTCCTTCTTCTTGGACATAACCTTTGCAAACTAGTCTTGCTTTATTTCGAATGACCTCACCTTTTTCATTCAGCTCGTTTCTGAAAATCCACTTTGTACCGATTACATTTTTGTCCTTCGGTCTTGGGACCAATGTCCATGTGTCATTCTTCTTGATTTGATCAATCTCTTCTGTCATAGCATTTATCCAATCTTCACTATTAAATGCCTCTTTCACTATCCTCGGTTCAAATTCAAATATTAGACATGTGTTTTGTCTCAGTTTGTTCCTTGTCATCACTAGATCATTCTTATCTCCTATAATCTAACTTGATGCATGATGTCTTCTAACATACTTGGCTAATACAAGCTCAGTAGGCTTTGTATGATCTTCTCCATCACTCGGTAACTGGATATTCTCTTTATTTCCTTCAACAGTTCTCTCGGTAAGACTTGTTGGTTGAACATAGACAAATTCATCATAATCTTCTGGTTCCTTGAAATTTCCTTCATCATTTCTTTCTGCAAATTCACAATTTTCACATTTGCACTTTCTACTATTTTGCTAGATGATTTGATCAGACATTTAAATGCTTTACTTCTAGAAGAATAACCAAGAAATGTTCCTTCTTCACTTTTCTTATCAAACTTGCCATTTCTATCATCTTTATGAACATAGCATCTACTTCCAAAGATTTTAAAATAACTTAAATTAGGTTTCTTGTCATACCGGATCTCATATGGTGTCTTCAAAGTTCCTTTCTTCAGTTGTACTCGGTTCAGGGTGTAAACTGTTGTGCTTATTGCTTCTCTCCAAAATGTTTGTGGCACTTTCTTTTCAATCATTAAGGTTCTGGCACAATCCACAATAGATCTATTTCTTCTCTCAGCTATCCCATTTTGTTGTGGAGTTCTCAGTGCAGAGACTTGTCTTTTTATACCATGATTATTGCAGAATAAGTTGAACTCATCAGATGTGAACTCTCCTCCTCTATCTGATCTAAGACATTTCAGTTGTCTTCCTGTTTCATTTTCAACTCTTGCCTTGTACCATTTAAACATTTGAAAAGCTTCTGATTTTTCTTTTAAAAACATTATTGACATTATCCTCGAGTAATCATCCACAAATAATATGAAATATTTATCACCATAATAACTTTGAACTTTCATAGGACCACAAAGATCAGTGTGCACAAGATCTAAAATTCCCTCAGAAGTGTAGGACTTACTTGTAAAGCTTGATCTTTTCATCTTACCCATTTGGCATCCTCGACACATAGCATTCTTAGGTTTTTCAAGACTCGGTAGACCTCTTACTCGGTGCGTCTTGCTTATTTTGATCAGATTATCAAAAATTACATGACAAAACCTTTTATACCATAACCAGGTATCATCTATCTTTGCATACAGACACTTGTTCCGAGTTGAGTCAAGGTGAAATGTGTTACCTTTTGTTTGTGTCCCGGTAGCAGCTAACTTTCTATGCTTGTCATGAACTTTGACAATTCCTTTCTGAAATTCTATTCAGTATCCTATATTGTTTAACTATGCTACACTCAACAAATTGTATTTCAAACCTTCAACCCAATAAACATCATTGCATCTTGCATTGTCAAGAAGTGTTATAGATCCTTTACCTTTTACCGGACATGGTGCATCATTACCAAATCTTACATAGCCTCCATCATAATCTTTTAATGTAACAAATTTGTGTTTATCACCTGTCATGTGATGTGAGCATCCACTATCTATGATCCAAGAATCATTAGTATTTATGTGAGATATTAGGGCTTTTTCTTCATACCTTTCTTCATCTGATCCATCTTTGATAGCCACATAAACTATTTCCTCTATATCAGTTTCATCTGATTTATCATCATTTGAATCCTCATCAGCTATTAGGCATGACTTTCTATCTCTTCTTCTGAAGTCTCGGTGTCCTTTGTAATGATTATCTTTTTGTCTGTCATCTCGGTAATCTCTCTTTTCAGTAGAATCTTTGTCAGAACAGTTAGAAGCCATATGTCTTATCTCATGACAATTGAAACATTTCAAAGGTAGTTTTCCTTTATACTTACCTTTGCCTCTCAATAACCTTCTGGCTAATAGTGCTTCAAACTCTTCTTGCTTTCTAATTTCCTCATACAATTTGTGCACTTTTTCCATGTTCTTGTGAAATCTTTCACTTGCTCCACTGTGATCCCCTTTAGTGTACTTACTCATTCTATCATTGTAATCATCAGATTCACCAATATGAAAAGAACTAAATGCAGACTCAACTTTATTTACCGATGACCCACTATTATCAAAATTACTTAACTCAAATGCATGTAGCTTACCAATAGTAGCATCTAAAGAAACTGGCATATTGGGTATAGACCTCAATTCATTTATTGTAGAGACTCAGATTGCATAAGCTGGTAGAAGGGTTCTTAACAACTTACTTGTTATGTCTTTTTCTTCAATAGTTCCACCTGCTCCTTTGATTTGATTGACAATCTCCTTTAGTCTTGTACTATACTGGGTTATGTTCTCACCTTCATTCATCCTCATACATTCAAGTTGTCCTCTTAGACTATCCACTTTTTCTCTTTGAACATGTTCATCTCCATCATACACAGATATGAGCTTGTCCCACATTGCCTTTGCATCATTGCAGCCTTCTAGATCATTAAACTCTGAGTCGGTCAATGCAGATGTTATTTCAATCATTGCTTGAATATGTTCTTGCTTTGCCTTTATCTCTTTCATTGTCAATGGATAGGTACTCGGTGTAATGAAATCATTCTCCAAATAATATACAACATATTCTCCAACTCCTGATAGGTGCAGCTTCATCATTTTCTGCCATGTAGAGAAAATTGACTTGTTCCGCTTCAGTGCATCCCTCTTGTACATCTTTGGATCTTTGCCTCAAGTACCTTTAAACTTTTCTTTCCAAAGTCCAAAGCTCTAATACCAATTGATAGTTCTGATACTTAATGTTAAGTACAGATACCAAGCTAATAAGATGAGAGGGGGGGGGTGAATCATACAAACTTAACCTTCAATAAAAACAACAGATTCAAACTCAATAACATATACTTCAGTAATATATCAAAACTGCTAAACATGCAAACTCATAAGCATATAAACATCATAACACTCATAACACCAGATTTAACGTGGAAACCCAAATAGGGAAAAACCACTATGGGATTTCAGACCCACTAAGAAATATACTCTTCTAGAGTATGCTCGGTTAAAAGCAAATCCTGTTAAAGATTACAAACACATTGCTAGATGTGACCCGTTAAGGGATTTCCCTTAGATCTGTTAGGATCTTCACCTTGTTAGAAGTGACCTTGTTAAAGGATTTCAAACACTCAATCAGAATGTCGCCTTGCTAGAGGGTTTTACAAATAAGACTATTAAGTCCACTCGGTTAAGAGATTTTCTGTCACTTAACAAAATAACAATAATAAAAATCTATCTGCAACTTCACATCTAAAAATGCTAAAGTAGATTCTTATTTGCTCAATATAATAGGACTTATCTTGTCCATTTGTTGGGCTCTATACTCTATTATTCAAATAGGTCTTCAAGCTTCCGTGCTTGGTAATCACTATGTAGCATCCCTGTGCATACACTTGCCCACATACACTGTTTATCAATAGTTCCTTATTTATAAATAACTTGCCAACCGCTTAATCTCCTTGATCACATTTCCCATGATCAATCATAGCCATCAGATCTTCAAACTTGACCAGGTTCAATGTATCCTTCGATCTGATAACATTTTACCCCGCCTTGGAACTTGCATACATTTCTTGGAACTTGTGCTAGGGTATTGCGGTTCAATCTGAGTTGTAGATCTTCCTGTCGATATTCCTTTTGCCATAGATTCTTAACAAACTTCATGCACGACATACCAATTATTTAATCATAGCTAGCTCATCAGCTTCCTTCATTAAATAATGCTTTTATTCATTCAATACATTCTGTTATTACTCAGTTGCAACTCGGTAAATACTAAACTTCACTCGATAGACATTCAGCCTTCATTAACTGATAGCGATAACCTTAGGGTTTACCGACTAGGTTTCTTAGGGTTTACCAACTAGGTTCTTTGCTCGGTAACATAGTATAGTATTAACCTTACAATCGATAACATATGTAGGATATCAAAACAGTCTAAACATCATGATCTCATCATTGTCTAACTCGGTAATAGTTGCCCATTGAATAACTTATTCCTCCCCTTATTCATCACATTCTTTCTGTGTCTTTTACCGACATCTTTATACTCATCAAATCATACTTCTTAAGATATGGCAACATCATACTGAATTATAAAATCAATTTCTTGACATCAATGATAAAATAATAGTATTAAGACAGTAAACATCCTTAATCAGTTATATCCATAATCATCAACAACCTTCTCAATATCCTTATTGAAATGCCAACAATGTGGGGTTCTGTGCAAGATCCTGTCCTCTTGGAGTGCTTACTTTCCATAAAAGATCCTAGATCTGTGACTATTCCTTTGAATTATAGATAATATGATTGGTCCTGTATAAGAACTAGTTTCCTCCATGGGGTGCCATAGTCATAAAGGACCCAAGGCCACTAGAATTTTCTTGGAGTGATAATGACTATTCCAAGCACTCAAGATTAAGATAAGTATTGGAAAACCTCAAGTGATTCTATTAAGATATTGATAATGCTTTATATATGATTTGTTGAGAATATGGTTGTATTAAGTGGTTATGTTATTCTATTTATTGTGTTATCAATTTACTTATTAATTATTATCAAATTATTACATGTTATATTTATATAGTTACTTACATCTAATTTAATGATAATCATATTTAATTAATGAACTTTATATTAACATTTAATCTATTAATTCCGCTATAAATAATTAATTAAGTCTTGAAGAAAAGTGCCATTACATTTGGTATCAGAGCCAAATTGACCTAATCTTTCTATATTTGAAATTCATTTTGTATTTTCAAATTATATATTAACCAACCTTTACTATATTCCTTATATATATTATTTTCACCTTAATTTTTATCTATTACAATATAATATATTGAAACAATATTATAGATTGACTCTAACAGATGTACCTTACTTTATAAAATTAGCAACATACATACTATTTATTATTTATTCATTAAATTTTACATTCTTACATTGAACCACTTTACTTTACAATATATTTACAATAGATTGTTATAATAATTTTGTGTCTCAATTCCTCAAATCTTGCCAACCACTCCCATATACATTTGGGCTTAATAGCTATAATAATTTGACACATAGATACCATGTCTTCCTAAGATCAGTGTGAAGTTTAGATTCCAGTCATAATGCTTGGTGTCCAAAGTTGTAACTATAAATAGTCAATAGGACATCTTGTTTGAAAAGGTTGAGACCTTTTGTATTGTGGGTCGTGTCTCTACGGGCAATGGCATCCTTCAGCAGTGCACTTAGAACTTTAGGTATCCCCAACCATATTAATGCATTGACCTCTTTGAAAGGGATTCCACCTTGGTGTACTTGTAATGGAGGACGTCCTTGCTCTCACGGGAGTTCCAAAACCATGATAAGGTGCAGTACCCAAACCAGTAATTCTACTCTGGCATTTAAGACTTGCAGGAATTTGAAAAATAAGTTTGATCTAGGGGAAGAGCACCAGTAGCCATCATAGATGACCATCGGTCTTGAAAATAATATTTTCTGGTCATAACCATCTATTTAGAAGCCTTTATTGTTTCCTATAAGATCCGTTATGTCCTCAGTAGAAACATGTTTTTTTTGGTTGGTTTAGCAAGTCGTATGCTGCAGAGTTGGACAAAGAAAACAATTTTAAAATAAGTGTATGATGGAAATATTACACTACCCATTTAAGAGTTGTTTGAAGACGAGTTGATCAAATGCTTCCCAAGCACTACAAGTCTAAACGATCCTCTCTGACCCTTTTCTTCTGCATCTTCATTGTCAGTGATGGTGGTAGAAAATGGAATGGGATAAAGGTGCTCCTTAAATTAATGTTGTTGAGAGAGATGTTATTGAAAATGGTTAGTATAGTCTTGTCTTATATGTGGGCTTGATTTATCAAATATATATTGTAGACATCTAAAACTGGTCAACGCTTGCGGAGTCGTATTTTAACATTGGCGCATTGCCTTATTTTAGGTTTTTTTGCATCACATTAACATTTCTTCTATGTTGCGTACTTGGTCTTTATCATTTGCGAGCATCAAGTCCTTCTTCTGCATTCTTCATGTGTCTCGCTTTTGAATTTGGTCTTGTCGATAACAATCTTCAGTCATGATTTTGATCGATCTTATCCTATCGCATCAATGTGCGTGCTCATTTGTCATCATTTTGGACATCGTCAATCCTAATTAGGGTTTTGTCCTCTTATCAATCTTGTCATTTTGCGATCGATTTGTCATTGATCGTTGTCATTTTCAATCTCGTCGACTTGTGATCGATTTGTCATCGATCATTGTCATTTTCAATCTTGTCGACTTGCGATCGATTTGTCATTGATCATTGTCATTTTCAATCTTGTCGACTTGCAATCGATTTGTCATCGATCGTTGTTATTTTCAATCTTGTCGTCTTGCGATCAATTTGTCATCAATCGTCGTCTTTCTCAATCATGTCAATTTGGATCAATTTGTCATTGTTCCTCGTTAATTAGCACATTTATCAATCAAATCATTTATCAATTCAAAATCATGATCGAATCGACATCAAATCAATCTTACATCAAGACCTAATTGTCGTCCTTGCATTTCTAATTTATCTTCTAGGGTTTCATGATTTATTCATTTAACCTTGTTTGTCATTTTCTCTCCATTTTCTCTTTAGGATAAATGATTTATTTATTTATCCTAAGTCTTCTTGTCACAATTAAATGTTTATTTAATTGGCTAATTAATTCCTCCTATTTTTGTAAATTAATTAATGAATGAGAAATTATTAATTAATTTACCTAATTTTCATCAATTTCCTAAATTCCAAGTCATCATTTCTTACCTAATTTTCTAATTCCTAAATGTCTATTTCCATTTCAAAATCTTGTCATAAATCCTTGCATAGCAATTTGTCATACACTTGTCATAATTTTTCTATTCTTGATTTGAATTTCTATTCGAAACACTTTCATGCTAATCTAATCTTTTCTCCAATTTGTCTATAAATTGGATGAATTTCTTCAATCAAAGCCCCTGGCCGAATCAATCACGCTTCTAGTATTCTTGCGCTATCGTCTTGTCTACTTGCTTTCACATCATGCTTATGCACTAGTAGGTGAGATCCACAAACAAAGCGATTTGAAGGAGAAAGAAGGACAATGGAGCCACATGAAGGAGACATCTACATTTGGTTTGCTTAGATTTCATTTTGAATGTCTTGTCTTCATGTTTTCATTGAATGTTTTTAGGATTGTTATCACTGCATTTCAGTTTTTGTGATTGAACTAGGCTAATGTTTATATTGCTTTGATGAATTCTCAATTCCTGATCTACATTAATTGGTGAACCCGACATGAACTAACCCCCTAAACATGCTTTTGAGTGCTTTTGAGCTGATTTGCAGGTGAAAAACCCAAGAAACAGGGTAGTGCAGGGCTTTTTGGGCACTTCTGCGCTTGTGTAGGAGAGTTCTGTGCCTGTGCCAAGCAATCTGTGCCTGTGTCAAGGAATTCTACATCTGTGTCAAAGGAATCTACACCTGTGTTACTGCATTCTGTGCTTGTGTAAGACATTTTGTGCCTATGTAAGGCCAGAAATAGAGGTAAAAGGCACTGTTTTAACAAAAAGATGTTAATTAATGTAGATCAGGAATTGAGAATTCATCAAAGCAATATAGATCTACAAGCCATGGATTGGTATTCGCATCTGCTAGGAAATATAAAGACTTGGTTGGAATTGGCTCAAAAGTTTATATCTCACTTCGCATTCAACATTGACAGTGACGTGACCATGTCAGATTTATGCAACACCAAGCAAAAGCAAGGTGAACCATTAGTGACTTTCTTGCAACGATGGCGAAGCTTATATAGTCGTTCTTCCCTAGATATACCTGAAGAACAACAAGTGAATTTGTTTATCCAAAATTTGGTCCCAGAAATGATGTATGAACAAAAAGATGTTAATTAATGTAGATCAGGAAATACAAAATTCATCAGGGGCTTTACCAATGGTTTTTAGGATTGTGTAAGGCCAGAAACAGAGGTAAAATGTAGACACCTAAAAATGGTCAATGCTTGTGGAGTCATACTTTAACATCTATGCATTGCCTTATTTTAGGGTTTTTGCTTTGCATTAACATTTCTTCTATGTTGCGCACTTGGTCTTTATCATTTGCGAGCATCGAGTCCTTCTTCTGCATTCCTCATTTTTATCGCTTTTGAATTAGGGTTTTGTCCTCTTATCAATCTTGTCATTTTGAGATCGATTTGTCATCGATCCTCGTCCTTGTCAATCTCATCAATTTTGCGATCGATTTGTCATCGATCCTTGTCCTCTTCAATCATGTCAATTGGCGCATATCAATTTGGTCTCTTTATCAATATTGGTCAATTTGTCAACCAATTTCAATTGTTTATCAATCAAATCATTTATCAAGTTAGAATCATGATTAAATCGACCCTACATCAATTATCTTTTGTCAGGACCTAATTGTCGTTCTTGCATTTCTAATTCATCTTCTAGGGTTTTATGATTTATTCATTTAATCTTGTTTGTCATTTTCCCTCTAGGTTAAATAATTTATTTATTTATCCTAAGTCTTCTTGTCACAATTAAATATTTATTTAATTGGCTAATTAATTCCCTCTTTTTCTGTGAATTAATTAATGAATGAAAAATTGTTAATTAATTCACCTAATTTTCTAATTTCATCAATTTCTAATTTTCCTAATTCCTAATTTCTACCTAATTTTCTAATTTGTCAAATTCAATTTCCACCTAATTAATTTCTCTCTAGTCTCTCCCTATTTTTGTGCTTCGATGGAAGCATGAATTTCTCATGCGTCATACTATTGGCATAGCAAGATGTCATAAGCTTCTAGTCCTCTAACCTTTGCATTGGCAATATGTCATAATTCATGACATAGAAGGTGTCATAACCTTCTTCCTTGAACTCAATTTTGCCAAATATGTCATCATTGCCAGTACCCTTTAACGTCATTCCTTTGACCATACCCTCCTCAGGTGTTTGGATTTTGACGAAGCACAAATGGCTTTACACGAGGTTCACGATGGTATATGTGGGGGCCATTTCAATGGTTTGAGCTTAGCCAAAAAGTTGATTTGTGCTAGGTATTATTGGCCCACTCTGGAGAAGGATGTTCATGATTTTGTTAAGAAGTGCTACAAATGCCAGATCCATGGGAACTACATTCATGCACCAGCCCAAGAGCTTCATTCTGTCATATCTCCATGGCCCTTTTCTCAATGGGGATCAGATCTTATTGGCAAGATTCACCCGACATCTGCAAATGGACACAAGTTCATCATTACAGCCATAGAGTATTTTACAAAGTGGATCGAGGCTATCCCCATGACCTATATCACTGGTGTGCAAATTTCAAAATTCTTATTGAATTATATCATATGCCGATATGGGGTTCCCCTTGCCATAGTCACAGATAATGGCCATCCCTTCAAGAATAAAGATGTCAAGGAACTCTGTGAAAAGTTTCATATCCAACACCGTTTATCTAGCCCATACTATCCGTAGGGTAATGGTCAAGCCGAAGCATCAAATAAAACCATTATCAAGATCCTGAAAAAGGTTGTCAATGACGCTGGTAGAGATTGGCAGGTACAATTGAATCCAGCACTATGGGCTTATCGCACTTCTATCCGTACACCTACTGGCGCAACACCTTATTCCTTGGTGTATGGTGCAGAAGCCATTTTACCTTTGGAAGTGGAGATTCCTTCTTTGTGTGTTTCCTTGCAACATCTGATTGATGATGAAATGCACAGAGTCTCTCGGTTGCATCAGCTTGAGATGTTAGATGAGAAACGACAGACAACTCTGACACATTTGCAAGCATATCAAAACCGTCTTCGTTGCTCTTATAATAAGAAGGTCAAAGGGCGACACTTCGAAGTGGGAGATCTGGTTTTAAAGGAAAACCCCAAGAATGCACAATCTACTGATGTCATCAAAGGCAAGTTTGAACCTAATTGGGTTGGGCCTTTCATAGTAACTGCAGCCTATGGCTCGGGGGCATATCAGCTTGCCACCCCAAAAGGTGAACCTTTGTCAGATCCTGTAAATAGCATGCACCTTCGCAAGTACTGGGCATAATTTTCTATCAGCACTTCTTCAAGTATGATCCTGAAAAAATACAAAAAAAGCAAAAAAGCAAAAAATACAAAAAAATAAAAAAAGCAAAAAAATACAAAAAAAAAAAGAAAAAGTGAAAAACAAAGGAAAAGAACAAAAAAGTAAAAAAAAATGATTCGCCCTCTAGTGAAAACCTGGCAAACAGGCACTTTGGGCAAGTACCATGGTGAAAACCTGGCAATCAAGCACCATGTGTAATGAGATCATTGCTCCATCATCTGTCATGACCTCTAGCTATGCTGTCTCTCTGCAGGTTTATCAGGTCTATCTTTGTCCTGACCCAATGTTCTGTTCCAGGCCTGTAATTGGTCAGCATCATTGTCTTGCATACTCCATTTCTTCTGCATATGTTTCAGTCCTGGCCTCTATATATGTCTTTCAGATGTGCATTGGGTGCGTTCCCCTTGTCCTGATCAATCACTGGAACTTTTAAATTCAAAATGTCCTGAAATAAATCCAAAAAAATTGAAAAATGTCCTGAAATAATCCAAAAAAATTGAAAAATGTCCTGAAATAAATCCAAAAAAAAAATTGAAAAATGCCCTGAAATAAATCCAAAAAAATTGAAAAATGTCCTGAAATAAATCCAAACAAAAAAAAATTGAAACATGTCCTGAACAAAATCCATAAAAAATCAAATAAAGTCCTAAAAAAAATGAACACAAAAAAATTGTACACACTCGAAAAGCAAAACAAAAAATACCCCCTTTGTGCATAAGACAGATCACTGAGTATACATCCAACGACACGCAATCACACACTATGCTTTAATGAAATCATGCATAAGCAGATGATCTTTTTCAATCAAACCAGACATTCAAACTGATCACAATTGTCTTCTCAATCGAACGTCAACATCAATATGATTTGTCCTTGTCACTACTATCATGGGTCTTATACAAGGTGTGGTATGCTCGAAACTAGACTATGTCCTGTCTTAGACGGGGTACCGCATATCCTGAAACCAGACAGCATGATCATCCTATCAAGCTTTCAACTTTTGACAATGACGATCAGACTGTTTGTTTGACTTGTTGGAATTAGTGAGTCTTATCATTTATTGATTTATTTTTGGCTTTGACCATGTTCCTATGTTGCTCGATGATGTCACTAAGTGATTTAGAGTGGTCGGGATGGCTCATGGTCCTTTATTATTTTTTGTCTTCTATTTGTGGAGTGTTTCATAACATTCTGGGGCAAGTTTGTCTTAGGATTTTTGAACTATTCCTTGTCTATGAACATGTCTGTCTTACGCAAAGGGATTACATTATCGCTCTAGCCTTCATTCCCATGTTGCGCCGCATCCATTTTGCCATATCAAATAAAGGTTCTCACCTACTTATGTGCATATGTGAAAGCAATTTTTCATTCATCTCTAACTGTCCTCTGTCTAATTTCTTCTTACTAACATTTCTTCTGTCAGTCTTGGTAGTCCGTTCGAACCTATCGTCTTCTGTCATTCTTACCGATCAAATGGCCTCTTTTCTGGATGTTTTCGGCCAATTCCTCGAGGGGGCATGCATATGTCATTGTTATTGTCTGAGGCATTTTCATTATTGTTCTTTGAAACAACGCTTAATATCGCATTGTCTCAAAGAGGGGCAAAATGTAGACGTCTAAAATTGGTCAACCCTTGCAGAGTCATATTTTAACATTGGCGCATTGCCTTATTTTAGGTTTTTTTGCGTCACATTAACATTTCTTCTATGTTGTGTACTTGGTCTTTATAATTTGTGAGCATCGAGTCCTTCTTCTACATTCTTCATTTGTCTCGCTTTCGAATTTGGTCTTGTCGATAACAATCTTCAGTCATGATTTTGATCGATCTTATCCTGTCGCATCAATGTGTGTGCTCATTTGTCATCATTTTGGACATCGTCAATCCTAATTAGGGTTTTTTCCTCTTATCAATCTTGTCATTTTGCGATCGATTTGTCATTGATGGTTGTCATTTTCAATCTTGTCAACTTGCGATTGATTTGTCATCGATCATTGTCATTTTCAATCTTGTCGACTTGCGATCGATTTGTCATCGATCATTGTCATTTTCAATCTTGTCGACTTGAGATCGATTTGTCATCGATCGTTGTTATTTTCAATCTTGTCATCTTGCGATCAATTTGTCATCAATCGTCGTCTTTCTCAATCATGTCAATTTGGATCAATTTGTCATTGTTCCTCATCAATTGGCGCATTTATCAATCAAATCATTTATCAATTCAAAATCATGATCGAATCAACATCAAATCAATCTTACATCAAGACCTAATTGTCGTCCTTGCATTTCTAATTTATCTTCTAGGGTTTCATGATTTATTCATTTAACCTTGTTTGTCATTTTCTCTCCATTTGCTCTTTAGGATAAATGATTTATTTATTTATCCTAAGTCTTCTTGTCACAATTAAATGTTTATTTAATTGGCTAATTAATTCCTCCTATTTTTGTAAATTAATTAATGAATGAGAAATTATTAATTAATTTACCATTGATCTATTATTGTCAAGGTAGCTAGAAAAATGACCATCTTTTGTTTTATTGTACCTTGTTATTAGACTTCATCAACTTAATAACTTTATAGATGTGTTTTTGTACAACATTATATAGAAAATGTATCCTTAGAATGTAATAAATTACCTATGAGTCTATGTGGTGTGTGTTGAAAGATGACTTGATTACTTTTGACTCAATTAGATTTGGTAGAGGAAAAGAGGATATTCATGTAGTTTGGAATGCATGAATATCATCTTGGAGTATATTTTGTGTATATAGATTAGATTATGATAAGTGTTTTATGGGATGTGCATGTCATTCATGAGTTAAATGTTACAAATATATTAAAATGCATGTATAAAAGAGAATGAGTTACATGAGAGAAAATTGAAGAAGTTGAAATCTATAACATTGAACACAGAACAACATTAATTTATTCAATTGTAAATTTGTGATATGTTGTATAGAAAAAATAGATGTTCTTGTTATAATTTTCTGTAGCATAGTGATTCTATAGAAATAACTTGTTAACTTGAATAAAATACAAAGATATTTATGAATTGAATGTATGTAGATGAAGTAAAATAAAATAGAGACATTATGGACTATAAAGATTCAATGTTGGCATATTCAATTATTGATTATGTATTTTTTGAATTGTGATGTAGATATAAATTTCATGCTACTGAGGATAGCAACTAAATTATAAGGGGAGAATTGTTATGTGACTTTTTCTCCAAGAGAAACTAAAATGATGAAATAACCCTTTTAGAATTAAAAAGGGGTATCAAAATAAAGGATATTATGATTCTTTGGTTTAAAGAAAGGTTAATAAAGAATGTTTATGAAAAACCCTCTTAAAAGAGAGTTATAATTATATTTATTAAAGAGTAAATAAAGGTGACCTTTTTGAAAGGGTGTGATGGTCTAGAAAACAACCCCTTAAAAGGTTATATAAGTCATTTATGTGAGACTTGACAAGGGAAGGGAGATCACTCAAGGAAGAAGAAGAAGAAGGTGGCTTGGTGGGCTATGGGCATGGGAGGAAATATAGGAATGTAGAGGGCACAAAGGAATGAAGGTTAAGGTCATTGGTTGGCATGGGCATTGGAGAAGGGACACACATCGTGTGTCCAACTCGGGGTACGGTGTACACTCGGGAGTGTCCTGGCTAGGGATGTGTTTATTTCATGTTGTGAAGGCATGTGGGGTTCTGTGTAAGAACCATGTGTAAGCACTCCTCCTGGAGTGCTTACTTGCCATAAAAGATCCTAGACTAGTGACTATTCCTTTAAATTATAGATAATATGGTTGGTTTTGTATAAGAACCGGTTTCCTCCGTGGGGTGCCATAGTCATAAAGGACCCAAGGCCACTAGAATCTTCTTGGAGTGAGAATGACTATTCCAAGTAATCAAGATTAAGATAAGTATTGGAAAACCTCAAGTGATTTTATAAGATATTGATAATGCTTTATATATGATTTGTTGATAATATGGGTATATTAAGTGGTTATGTTATTCTATTTATTGTGTTATCAATTTACTTATTAATTATTATCAAATTATTACATGTTATATTTATATAGTTACTTACATCTAATTTGATGACAATCATCTTTAATTAATGAACTTTATATTAACATTTAATATATTAATTCTGCTATAAACAATTAATTAAGTCTTGGAGAAAAGTGTCATTACATTCATGGGTCATTTTTCTTTTCTCAACATTGATTTACTCCTGCAACATTCGTTGAGTGTCTTCCTCTATCATATTTCTCATCTTTTGCGTAATCATCCTACCTTTGTATTGATATAAGAAGGTTTCAAACTCAGAAGTGTTAACAAACTCCTAATCTGAAACAAATTCCTCATGCTCGAGGATTTTGACATCATCAATTTCCATCTCATAGGGATGTCCTGTTGCTAGATCCATGTGGTGATCAAGTCCAAACCCAATGGGTGGAACATCTTCTTCTATGTTAACAAATTTAGCAGCGGATTCAAGGGATAATGGGAGTAGTCTCCCTAGGATCTTTAATCCTTTCTCTAAAGATTTGAAATGGCACTGGATTATCTATAATCTCCAATTCATGAGACATTAGTTTGTTTGCTTTGGCCATGGGGTCGTTAATTCCTTCCATGATTTCTCATTGATCTTTCCCCTCCTCAATTTCCAATCATATGATATAGCTACCTTATCATGCATCAACCTCTTCTTGATTGCTTCCTCCCTTTCCATAGTCTTGATGAAATCATCAATCATTAATGGCACATGTTCTATGGCTTTCAATCTCTTTGACATTCTATCCACTTGCATATATCCTTTTGGATCAAATTTGGGCCTAGGGTCTCCTTTCACAAGGTGGAAATATTCTAACTTATTTTGCAGTAAACCATAAATTTTTGAGCTCTTAACAAGAAAATCAGAAAAGGACAACAAGCCAGGCACAATTGACTGCTTCCCATGATCTGTAAGATTTTTGGCATTGGCTATAGACAATTGCCTAATTATTTCCAAATAAGTAATTCTGTCTGGGATAATCATAGGCAATAAGTAAGGTTCTCCCTCGAACCCATACACCCCAATCTGTGTGTAATCCAAGAAATAGTACCAATCCCCCCAGTTATGGGTAATGTGGCTTTCTTCATCAAAATCTTTAGGGCAAAGGAATTTCTTAACCTGAGGGGAAAGTGAAAAATCACATGGATGTCCAAGAAATTTGTATAACGGTTTCACAAAATGTTCTTTAAAGTGCATGCACTGGTTGTTAATGTATCTTGGGTCCCAAGCTGATAACCATAATTGCACCAGCTTGCGGATTACTGCTCTATCATACCCCCTAATGGACAAACCTTGAGTCCACAACCCTATATCTTGACCAACATATAGCAACATATGCATAAGGTGAGAGTAGTATCTAAAATTCACATTAACCATGTCTCCCTTTAATTTTTCTAACCCATGGTTGATGGCACGAGCTAAGTAAGAAGCATAATCAAAGGTCCTTGGGTCCTTTGATTGGATGTCGACACAAATCACCATAGCAGAAATTTCCATTAATGGGGAGGCTTCCATGCCCAACACTTGTGGAGTACAATAATAGGTGAACTTAAAGTAGGGACAAAACAAGTTAACATCAAATGGGGCTTTGTCAGGATCTACAAACAAAGTCACAGCTCCTTCAGTCTATGTGGTGGGAGTCTCCATTGTTTATACATTTTCTCCATGTTTAAATACTCATCCACTATCTTTTTGGCGTCAACTTCATCCTCATGCCCCCATTCTAGACTGAAAACTTGCTCAATGTACTCTTTACTAATCGGTAACATGAAATTCCCTTTATAGTCACAGATGGTTTGCGTTTGTGGGTCATATTTGTCTACTGACTCTGTTATCAACTCTACATTCACAAAGACATTGGGAACAACAAGTTTCCCTAGATTTAGCTTCCAAATATTGCACATTGGTTCTACTGCAAACCTTCTAGCATAGCTGAAAAATGAACAATTCATGCCCTTGAACCTCTGTACAAATGTCCCCTATGTTTTGAAATCTATCTTCCAATCCCTCATCATCATTCTTAATCTTTCTACACTTGTGACTTGAGAGAGGGAATTGGTCTATTAGGTCCTGGTCTAAGGGTCGACCTTCCTTTTTATGTTGTTTTGGCTTTTCTTCTTTGGTTTTAGGAGGGTGAGGCTCTTTGTTCTCTTTGTTTTAGCTTTCCTAGATGACGAAGCTTCCATCTTTATGTTCAATTCAAAAGAAGACAAGAAATTCTAAGAAGCACTTATAGTTTTTACTTCTTTCCGTGAAGAATTTTGTGACCCCTGTTGCACCAGTTCCTTCTTTCCTTGACGAATTTATCTGCCTGAACAATTCTAGATTTTGAGTAGTTTGATTACTTCTGGTACTGCAACAGTCATTAATAAATATGTTTTTAATTTATGATTATGTGACTCATTTGGATTCATGTAATATTTCCGAGTGGATTGATTGTGCTTTTTTGTTGATTTTTTCCTTTCAATGCATGAGTGTGCCACATTTCCCGAAGGCAACTCTTATTTTGATGAAACATACCCCTTCGATTACTTTCTTTTCATGTTCTTCGACGCCCTAGTTTCATTGATGCCCATCTTCAGTATAGACCCAACACTATTTATTTTGTTTCGACGAAACTCTCTCTTTGCTCAAGTGTTTTCACCTTTTATCAATATGCATTTTCTATCGACAACCATATTTTGATGAGTTATCCATTGAATTCATCGATATTGGATTTTTTGATGAAAGGTCTCGTTTCACCATGCACTCTAATGATTTACTCAATAGCTTGTTTTCATCAAAACCCCTTTTACTTTGATGAGATCTCATTTCATTTCATCGATCTGTGACTTTGGCTAGAGGGCCCCACTTCATATCCACTTCGATGAGTCTCATGATTCGGCAAATACTTATGGGATTTCACCAATATGTCATTTTCACCGATGAGACCATCTCTATGAGACCATATCCATTTTCATCAAATCGGATACTTCGATGGAACTTGGTCTTTCGATAGATACTTTAAGGGTCAAGTTGATGTGCTTGTCTTGCTTTCTTTTCATTTCGATGGAACATGCTGCTTTGATAAGTTGTTTATCCCATTCATCGAAACCCTTATTTTATCGGCAAGTTCCTTTCGTTGAAATTTGGCATGATTCCATCACAATACATATTTTGATGAAAATTTTCCTTTAAGAGTTCATTCGATTCTTCCAACATCATCCTTTCATCGAAAAAGTTTTCTTCAGAAAGACCATTGTTATTTTCATTGATGTTGGATTTTCAATGAAACTTTTGTGTCGCTAGGTGCCTTTTTAATTTCCTCGGCATCTCTCTTTCATCGAAAGGCTTTTCTGGTTACATTTTAATGCATCTCAGGTTACCGTAATGAGGGTTTTGACAACCTTCCACTAAAATGTGAATATCTCAGCCAATACTTAATGGAATTAGGTGATTCAAAAGCAAAATGAAGTGGATTCATGTGTCCATACAACCCAATAGGTTTCAGAACCCAACACTAAGTCTATGACATTAAATAGCATTTGTAATCAGACTATTATGTAGAATAATATAAGAAAATGTGTGCAGAAAACTACTTTTACTGACGTTGCAGTATTTCTTATAATTGTATGACTATTACAGTAAATTCATACCTTTTGTCTACTAGGTGTCTTTTTTTTCAGCTGCAGAATCATTGCAATTTTTTTGAAATTTTCTTTTTGTAGTTATTTTAACACACGTACTATTAAATTAATGGTTGTTTTATTATTCAAATAAGGGTAATCATTACATATGTATTAATATAACATTTTCTTTTTGTAGAAACATACTGATAAATTCAATGAAAGTGATAAAGTTAGGTTGTTGGATCCATTTGATAGTGTTGATGTTGGCATTGGGAGGATTCACTCCCTATCTATTCTACGTGGAGTAAAATTAAAAGGAACAGGTGACGCAAATGTGAACATTTTAACGGTCACAAGTAACATACCTCTTCCTTATGAAGACAAAATAGACGGAGCCGTTCATCTAAAAGAGAAAGAGGGAACCTTCACAAGGTGGCCATTAAAATATTTATAAAAAATGATATAGTTGAATATGTTTATCATGTTTCTTATTGTTTTATGCAGTACTTTGAATATTTTTAAAGAGTTGGAAACTTAGACAACTTTGACATTTTTTATTATATTTACATATATACCCTTAGACAGATTTGACATCTTATAACTTGATTTATATATACATATTTGCATTATATTTTTTATTGTAGATTATCTTGTTTGTCATGATGTTCAATCAATCTTTTAATTCTAACATGTAGCTTGTTCGTATATGTAATGTTTTAATTTTCTTCTATGATCTAGTTCGAGTTTAATGTTATATTATTTTTGCATTATAAAATGATTAAATATACTACCAATGGATGTAAATATACGACTAAAATAAGGACTAAATATATGACTAAAATAATGACTAAATAAATGACCATTTAACAACAATCAATGATTAAAATAATGACTCAATATATAACTAAATTAATGAATAAATAAATTACCAATATGTCTATATAAATGACCAGAGAACAACAATCAATGACTAAATTAGTGACTATCGTGACTAAATAAATGACCAGATAACAACAATCAATGATTAAATTAATGATTAAATATATGACTAAATTAGTGACTAAATATATGACTAAACTAGTGACTAAATATATGACTAAATCAATGACCAAATTGATGACCAAATCAATGACCAAATCGATGACCAAATCGATCAATCAAAATAACCAATGGTCACGTGACTAAATTGATTTATAATTGGCAATAAACTACCAGTGGTCACGTGATCAAATTTAGTCATTTATCTACATTTTTTGGTAATTTTTTTAGTCATATATTGTTGTTTTTGTACTAGTGCACCCTAGCAGATATCCAGCAAACGCTTCACATGAAGTTAACAAAGGATACAAATATCTAAGCAACAATTTGTAATCAAACTGATCAAGTTGTCTAATCAATTGTATCAAATATCTATATCAAGTTATTATTATCTTGTCTTAAATAGAGATAGATAAACTTGAAATTAGACAAGTCAGTCTTAAACGATGTCCAAACTTTTTGATATCAGACATTATCAACCATCACATCAAGCAATCAAGAACGAAGGCATAGATCGGTATAGCTGCTGAATTTGGTCCTAGTTGGTCTCTATCTTTTATCATTTGGTGACAGATTATGTACCTATACTACTCAAGGATGTCCACAAATGACTAGATGAGCCATCATGGGCATTGTTTGTGGTGTGTACCAATGAAGTTCTGGGGCAATAGTTCCAGTGGGTGTCTATGATTGGTATGTTCATTCGGAAAGTATCAAGGATAACTATGCTTGTGACTACCCCACATACCTCGACTCCTATCATTATTCTCATAATGGAGGATTTATTGCTTGTCTTCTATGTGTTTGTTTCTTCAAAAAGATATCTTTACACCTTGGTTCCTTATACCCGATGTGCAAAGCTCCATTGTTACATAATAAGGCTCAGTGATGAACATATATTGTGCTATGAATAAAGACACAAAATTTTGTGAAAACCATCATCTTCATTTTTCAGTCTATCATTATCAATCCGCAATCTCATATCAATCATCCTCAATTTATTCTAATTCTCTTCTATCATTTTATCATCTCATTTCATTCTATTCTCTCATATTATATCTCAATATCATCTTCACATCACCTATCTCTATTTCTAATCAATAACTATTCTTCTATCTCACATTCTTCTTCATTTGAGAGATCATTCATACCTTTAATGCATAGATGATCTCTCGAGGGGGCATTACACCCTAAGCATCACTAGGGCATACTAAGGCAGGAATTTTTTTTTTTTCTTTGAAACAACATCATTCTGACATTGTCTCAAAGAGGGGCAAATATAGACTTCTAAAAAATGTCTCATTAATCATGTACTAATTATTCATCTTGATTGATTAAAAACTATTTAATTAATTTAATTAATCTTATTCTTCTAAATTCATATTTCTTCATCATCGTACTAATTATACTATTTCAATTTCTAAATCTCATCAATTAATCATTTAAACCCTTTTCTAAATATTAATTATTTAATTAAAAGTTATTTTAATCCTTTAAATTAAATAATCTTTATTATGTAATTAAATTCAATTTCTAAATAATTAAATAGTTTCTTGAAATTGTTTAATTAGCTAATTCATTCTACAAATTCAAATTCCAATTCCTCAAATTCTAATTTCGTCCAATTTCATTAATTCCTTTAATTCAAATTCAAATTCATATTCTTCCAATTTCATTTAATTTAAGTTACATGTGCATTTCAATTTTATTATTCGAAATCAAAGTCAAAGACATGCAAAAATCAAATTGAAAATCTAAATCAAGTTTGCATGAATTCAAATATCAAGCCCTACTTTCTATGGGGTCCGGGTGGGTGGGAATCATAGGGTTCCCCGGCCCCCCGGATATAGTTGGCGGGCACCCGCGATTCTATACGTAACATGCCCACCAGAACTGCTGCCTGCCTGCCTGCAGGGGTAGGGTAGGGTAGGGTGGGGCTATTCGGGGTAGGGCCCCTGCATGCCTATTCGCCCTCCCACGGCATGTTACGTATATAAGGGGGAGTCGATCTGCCAGTCTGGCTCCATATGACTGTGAAAGTGGCAACCCTCCCTCTCTTTCTCTTTTCTCTCTCTCCCACCCCCCGTAGGGCAGGGCTAGACCCCCATAGAATAGTAGGGCTCGATTCTATACGTAACATGCCTGCGACCATAATCTACCTCGGCATTAATGTACGCCTGCTAGAGTAACTCGCCCTACTATTCTATGGGGGTGCCCTACTGTTCGTGCCTATTTCCCCTTTTCTCTGCCCGTCAGAATAGTAGGGACCCCGCTACTAGAATAGTTCTAGTCGACCTTTCTAAACCATAGTAGGGGGGTGGGCATGTGTAGTATAGAATCAACTATCTTCTGTAGTACAGCTATCGAGAACGTGGCATTAGACATAGATGCGGATAGCATGGTATATAGCTATGAGTAACACGTACGTCTAATCGATGATGCTACCTCTACTAGAGCGGGCTTTGCTTCTGGATCAATGGCATCTGGAACCGGGCTCCCGGGAGGGGATATGAAACTGGATCCGTGCTTGGGGACTCCGCTACAGGCAGATCTCCCGCTGGTAGGACTACAACTCCTCTCCCGCAGTGATCTTTGCCTTTGCTGTCTGTGCCGTGCCTCTGCTAATTAAACTGGACCGGTCATCACCTGGGCCACTTTTGAATCCATGGGCCTATGCCTACTATGCCCATGCTCCCTCGGCTGCTACTAACTATGAATCTGAATCTGGCACGGGATATGGAACGTTGATAGGGGTGGGTTGGGGATTCTAGTTGAACGGGAACTGCATCTGCTAGGTAAACTGATGCTACTTATGGCGCTGGTGGGTCGATCAATCATGTAGGTAGTAGGACGTGTCGCGAATTCACTCTACAGAGTCTATCAGAACACTCTATTATCTATGAACATAAGTTATAGGACCGGGGAACAAATGCTTCTCTGCTTGATCCGCATCTACTATATATATATATGGGTAAATTGCTCGAACAGGCCCCTTTAGAATAGTAGGGAACCGCTGGTGGTTAAACTCTTGCATCTCCCTCCACCTCTGTATCTGCTGCGGGGATCGATGCCCCTGCTTATAGTGTGTTTGATACTTGTGCTTTGAGTGCCACATGCTAAATTAATCAATTCAATTAATTGATTAATCAAATCAATTATCTTTCCAATCTCTATTTCTATTTTCCACTTTTCTTTTTTCCAAAAAGAATTCAATCAGTTGTCTTTAGTTAATAATTCAATCTATTTTAATTGATCAATTCAATTAATTGATTAATTGCATCATTCTTTAATTCTCCTCCAATCATTCTTTTTCTATCTTCCAATTAGATTTTTCTAAATAAATCTTTCTTTGTCATCAATCAGTTAACTCTTTTATCTATTCAATCAATTCAATCAATTGAGTTCCACCTCCAATCAACAGTTTAACTATAAATTCAACATCAGTTCTCTATTTTCAACAACCACGAACTTTGAAATCTTGTGTCATTTTTAGGTTAGTAGTGGAATATCTAAGAGTCACCATGCCACAATAAGCAAAAGAACAATGGAAGCTACATGCGATCATGGAATATGGAGTTTTTGATTGAATATTATAAACCCTATTGCTTTGTTTTCATTATTTCATTGGTTTATTTAGAATTATTTAATAAAATAGGGATTCATGATTTCACTTTAATTCTAGTTAAGCAATGATGAATTTTACGTGTATACACATATAACATAATGGTACCAATCTCCCCCTTTGTGATTGATAAGAACATCTATCAATAACTCTCTCTCTCTCTCTCTCTCTCCCCCCCCCCCCCCCCTCTCTTGACAGTAATGACAAACGTGTACAAAACACCCTTTGAGAAACTCACTCATGCTCCCCCTAAGAGGAAGAACACAATTATTAGTCCAGAAAAGAATATATAGGTTGGTCATTGTACCAATGTGTTAAGTCTCAGAGACAACTGAGAGGGGGGGGGTGTGAATTAGTTGTCTAATAAATTCAAACCAAAACAACTTAGCCAAACTTAATGCTTAATATTGGTAAACCAAACTTAATGTCGGTAGACAATTTATTAGATAATTGCAGTACCGGTAAAGATTAATGCATGAAACAGAAAGACAATAACATCCACAACACATAACACCAATATTTGTACGTGGAAACCCTATAAGGGGAAAAACCACGATTGGAAACCTTACCCACAATCAGATGGTACTAGTGCAGATAATATGTGTATACAATAGGGGTTTGCACATACAGAAAGGCCAAGCGCCTAGAGCTCATTGCTCAAACACAAATGGGAGTCACACCGACTACAATTGGATGGTTAAATTCAATAATGATGTACTGCTCAAAATAGCATCTTCATATGCTGGATTCAGTACTGGTTTAGTTCTGATATGCCTTCACAAAACCTTCCTTCAACCTTCAAATGATGTCTATGTGTATAGATCTTCTTATTTTTGCATATATCGAATTATACTCCTTTTCACATTCGCACACTAATCTCACAAATTAGATCTTACATTTATACCATAGCCTAAGACCAATTAAGTAGGTCGACTCACAAAAAGATATTACAACAAAAACAATTTACAAGTAAAACAATAACCGATGTAATATCCGATTCAACATGTCATCTTAGTGCATTTACAATAATAATAAATCATCTCCAAAGCGTGCTATGCTGATATGGAATAGATAAGCTCGTCGGTGCTTATCCTGGACCTATTTGCTGGTAACAACAAATATGCAATCATGAATATACCAATGAACAAATCTCCAAGAAAAAGTGTCCAAACAATATCTTCAACATAACCAAATATTTTCCATGTCATTCCAAGTGTCGGTGAACTATATATGTTGCTGGTGAACCAGATACCAGTGACTGTGCATAAGTCGCTTGCCGATGAACATTGCCAATTCTCCAAGTGCCAGTAGGCTGACCAGAGTTGATAAGTGTTGACATCAATGACAAAACCATATCAACATATCTAAAATACCAAAAATCTCCCCCTTTGGCATTAATGGCAACACAAGATGGAAAAACCCTCAAAGTGCCAAAATAGAAATGCCAAATACCAAAAACCAACAATCTCCAAAAAGAGATCATAACCAGAAATCAAAATTCAAGTACAGAGAGTAATCATTCTCTCCTAAAATAACAATCTCTCCCCAAGAGATAAAGTCTCTTCTCCTAGGAGTAACATGTGTTTTTCTATATCAATCTCTCCCCCTTTGACATCAAATGCCAAAGCAATATAAAAACCAGATTCAATTACAAAATACTAACTTATTCAGTATACCAACTAACCCTCCTGAGAAGTAGCTCTTCTCATCAAAGTCGGAGTAAAAATTTCTCTGTTAGTTCTATCGATTGATGACAAACATCAACTATCTAAGTTTCTACCGGTGGGGGTATGACCCCAAGCTGATCTCTGAGATATTCAAAAGTATCCTTAGGCAAAGGCTTAGTGAAAATATCTGCAATCTACTATTTAGTATTCACATAAACCAATTTTAATTCCTTTGCTTCAACATTCTCTTTCAAAAAGTTTAGTTTGATAAAGACATGTTTAGTTTTAAAATGTAGTACCGGATTCTTTGATATATCAATTGTTGTTGTATTATCACAATAGATACTTATAGGTTCCTTGCATTTTATCTTTATGTCCTTCAACATTTGCTTAAGCCATAATACCTGTGTACAGTTAGTTGTTGCTGCAACATATTTTGATTTTGTTGTTGATAAAGATGTGCAACTTTGTTTCTTACTCAACCAAGAAACTAATCCACTTCCAAGAAAAAATGGTCCATCGATGGTGCTTTTCCTATCATCTACATCTCCTACCCAATTTGCATGTGTATGCACATATTTCAAATTTTCCATCTCTAGGATACCATAGGCCAAGTTTTCTAGTGCCTTGTAAGTACCGAAAAATCCTTTTTACTATCGATTCATGATTTTCTCTAGGATTACTCTAAAATCTTGAAACAATACATCCTGCATTCATAATATCAGGTCTTGTTTGTGTCAAATACAGTATCCCTCCTATCATAGATTTGTACCTAGTCAGATTAATAGGTGTAGATTCATCCCTTAGTGATAATTTATCAGTAGTAGTCACAGGTGTGCTTACTGGTTTAGAGTTTTCCATGCCAAATTTCTTTAGTAACTCCTTCAAGTACTTTGATTAACTCAAGAATATACCTTTATCAGTCTGTGAAATCTGCAATCCTAAAAATAATTTTATTTCTCCAATCATAGACATTTCAAATTCTTGCTGCATTTTAATAGAAAAGTCTTTACATAGTCCATCTTCTCCTCCAAAGATTATATCATCAACAAAAACTTCTATAACCAATATGTCATCATTAGTCACTTTATAGTATAAGTTGTTGTCAACATTACCTTTAGAAAAACCAATCTTCAAAAGATTTTATCCAATCTAGCATACCATGCTCTTGGAGCTTGTTTCAACCCATACAAAGCTTTCCTTAACCTACAAACCATATCTTTTTTATTTGTCAAAGAAAATCCATCAATTTTCTCAATGTAAACTTCTTATTCAATATCTCCATTCGGAAATGCACATTTAACATCCATTTGATATACTTTGTAGTTCTTGTGTGCTGCAAAAGCCAAGAGTAATCTGATTGCCTTAATTCTTGCTACCGGTACAAAGGTTTCATTATAATCAATTCCTTCTTTTGGTGAATATCCCTTACACACTAGTCTTGCTTTATTTCTGATTACCTTACCATCTTCATTAAGTTTGTTTCTGAATACCCATTTTGTTCCAATTACATTTTTGTCTTTAGGCCGGGGAACTAATATCCATGTGTTATTCTTCTCAATTTGTTCTAATTCTTCTTCCATAGCTTTAATCTAGTGTTTATCTTCACATGCCTCATTAATTGATGCTGGTTCAATTTGATAAATAAGGCATACCTCTTCATTTTCCAATCTTCCTCTTGTCATAACTCCTTGATATTTGTTCCCAATTATCTGATCTTCATAGTGGTTCAATCTTACATATCGGGGTGTCTTTGTTTGTTGTTGTTCTTCAGCTACAGTGGAATTTTTAGATGATACCGGTCTAATTGGATCTTCATTCTGTACCGGTGTGTTCAATATAGGCTCATTTGCTAGTATCTCTACTTCCGGTTCAGAGTCTATATACCTTGAAGTTCCTCTAAACTATTCATCAATTTTCACATTTTTACTTTCAACAATTTTCTACAATCTCTTCTTAAAACATCTACATGCCTTTCTCTTAGATGAATAACCAAGAAATATTCCTTCATCACTTCTAGGATCAAATTTGCCAATATACTCATCTCTTCTAATATAGCATTTATTTCCAAATATTCTGAAATATTTAAGAGTAGGAGTAATATCAAACCATAGTTCACGAGGTGTCTTACCAATTTCACCTTTGATGTGAAATTTATTGAATATGTAGACTGATGAATACTAAGAGGGGGGGTGAATTAGTATACCAAAAAATACTGAACTCAAACCCTTAAACAATTTAGCAATTAACCGGTACAACAAATTTACTAACAAACCGGTTAAGATAAATGCAAAGCAAACAACAAATAAAGCATTCACCCACAAGAGCACAATCACCATAACACAAGATGTTTTGACATGGAAACCCAAATGGGAAAAACCATGGTGAGAAAAAACTCACAAGTAACTATCTGCAGAATAGAAACCAGAACGGTTAAGGTCATACAATGTTCTTCACTAGAACAAATCTTGTTAGGAATATAGATCTCTGTTAGGAGATAAGTCATGTTAAAGAATACCTTGTGAGAGGATTTCAGATTCACGGTTGTGAACCACCTTGTTAGAGGATTTACAAAGACTTTGCTAAGCCTACCCGATTAAGGGTTTCAGACTTGTCGAAGATATGAGTAATCAACAAGTAGAGTGACCTAGTTACTAGCACATAATGCTTGGTTAGACCCTTGATAGCTCACTGTTAATGCATTTTAGCATTACTTCAGTCTTCAATATCTTCACACATACTCTTCATACATACCTTTCTCTTCTATGATCGCACATACAAAAGCTCTCAACAACAACTCATACATCACACATGCAAACCCTAGACACGATGTCCTTATAAAGGAATCTGATTTCATGTCGGTCCAATAGGATTTGACTACAAGTTCCTAGGTTTAGTGCATCTGGACACATTTGGTAACAAAACACAAAATCACCGCCAAAGTGTCAGTGGAAGATAACTCATCACAAAGTAATACCGGTTCATACAATTTACCGATTATCGGTTATCAAAATGAAGAATGGTAAATCAAAGTGTTAACTACTGCTTTGTTCCTTCATATCGCTTGAGATCCTCAAACCGCTTGGGGTCGTCCTACTGCTTGGGTCTTCATACAATTTGAGACCAGTAATCATCTTCTGCAAAACACTAATAGTCTAAAGATTATAATACATAATACCGGTTGAGCATAACTCATACATGTAGAAAGTGTACACAAAGAAAGTGTGTGTCCATGAATGACAATCATAACAACATCAAAGATGCCAACAATTTCCCCCTTTGGCATTGATGGCAACACTTAGGAAAATTTTGACATCTAAGTGTTTTACAACAAAAATTGTCATAATCAAAATTACTCCCCCTAAGCATATACACTATCCCTTTTGCAGAAATGACAATGTATACTACTTCCTTAAAAAGTAACATGAAAGTATACATAACATTCACCAAAATTTTAAGTACTACTCCCCTTTTGCCAACAATGACAAAGCACTGTAGAATAACCTATTTATCATTATCATTAAGAAAAGTAAATGTTTATAACAGTAAGGAATGAAATTTATCAAAAATGGATTTAAAGTCTTGCATAAAAGTCTTCATGGCTAATGACCATGACTCAATTAATGAGGTAGAAACCTCACTTTCCGTCTGCATTTGAGAGATCTGTTCTTCCATGGCATCAATTGTGCTCATCTCTTGAGTGGTTGTTAATGCTTCCAGATTAAGAAAGCACTTCTGAAGAATTTGCAGTCTGGGCAATAAAACCAGTTGAAGCTCCTGAAAATCTCTTGTCTAGTTGCTAATCTCCACTTCTATTATGGAAAACAAGTTGATACTGGTGAACAATTTGCCCATATGTAGTAAAAGAATCATAGGGTGTCTTAAAGGTGCTTATGTATGCCTGCAAATCAGATTGCAGTTTATCCTTTTGTGCAAGCACATCATCACAAAATAGATGGGGTTGGATGATTTTTCTTAATAGTAGCTTGCCCTCATCCATAGCATCTCTTATATTCTTCTAATGTTTCAGAATTTCAGACCGGAGCTCATTCAGTTTCTTCACTAAGGCAGTGTTTAGTGCCTTTTGATGCTTCTTCAATGCATTAGCTTCAGCAACCTCTACCAGACATTGTACCTGGTCCTCCACAACTATAGATAGAAGTTTTAGTTTGCCTAGAGAGGAATTGGTGCCGGGGAGGTTGGTACTAGGAATCAAACTAGTAAGAGTGTCAATCACAGTTTGAATGACATCTTGTTCCTTTTTCCTCCTTAATGTTTCCAGTCTCTCCTGAGCTAGCTTTATGCTTTGCAGCAACTCCGATGTCATGCCCAAACTTTTGGGCACGAACGAAATAATTTTTTTTTTTTAAAAACAACCTAATAACATTAAATTTGCTAATATGAAACACACTAACAAGTTTGTCTTAACTATGTTTGGGTTAACTCTAACCACTAACTCAAGTAAGCAAAATAATATTTAAATTAAATGTGGAATACTAAAATAATTATTTATTATCTTATCAATTTAAATCAATAGATTAAATTAAATCCAAAAATCTCTAAATTGATTGACAAGGATAATATTAATCTCCAGTAATCATTAGTAGCTTTTAGGAACTAAATAAATTAGTCCTAGTACTTAGATTTTTAATTGCCTATATTTTATTTTACAATAATTAAAATGTGATTAATCTAATTCGACTAAAGGGTCAATTAAATCCATAATGAAAATTTCCGTATAAAATTTACCCTGGAATAGCCTAAATTTAGGTAGACTAAAAAATCCCTTATAGTCAAAATAACTTATAAAGTTATTATAAGTTCCTAAGAGATTAAACTCCAAATTAATTAGAATTTAAAACATCATTTTTAAATACACACATATGTTTAATAAAAACATATATATAATATAAACATCTAATAAAATGATTAATCTTCAATTTGACCTATATATATATATATATATATATATATATATATATATATTTCATTAAAACACATATATATGAAAATATTTATTTTCTAAAATATAAATATCCCATATAACTTAACTAAAATATTAAATAATACTGAAACCCTAATTTCTTTATTTTTTTTAATTTAAAAACTTAACCCCTTCATTTCCTTTCTTTTATATTTTTTTATGCTACCCTAACCCGAACTAGGTTAGGGTTTTATATTTCTTTTTTTTTGGCAGGGAGGAGGCCATGGCAGAGGGCTTGTGTTGCAGGTGGCAGCGGGGGTTTTGGAGGAGGGAGCGGTGGCGCGGGTTTTCCCCGGCCGCCGCTGTGTGTTTCCCCGACCGCCACTATGTGTACACACAGCGGCGGCAGTGTCGGGCGCTGCCCACTGTGTGTCCACACAGTGGTGGGCCGCAACGCCACTGTGTGTCCACACAATGGGGGCCTGAGTGGCATCGACCATGTGAGTTCGCCCCCCCCGAAACCCCCGTTATTTTTTACATTTTTTTTTTAATATTGTAGACACTCAAAATTGTCATGTCTAATTAAATAAATATTTTATTTATTTAATTATCTAAGCCTAATTCTTCTATTAATTAAATAAATTTTTATTTATTCAATTAATTCATTTATCCTCTTCTAGCCTTATTTCTCATTTAAATAAATACATTTATTTATTTAAATTATCCCTTTCCTAAATTAAATAAATATCTTATTTATTTATTTAATTGATCCCACTTCTTCTATTAATTAAATAAATCTTTATTTATTTAATTAATTCATTATCTTTTTCTACACATGACACATGTCATTCATCTCTTATTTCCTACACTACCTACCTCTTTCATTATTTTGGTATTTCTTTTACCTACCCTCTAATCCTAGCCGACCTCTCTTTTTACACCTCTCAATCTTAACCCTCCATTTCTTATTGTGTCTTCTATTTAAGGAGATGCTTTCTTCATTGTCAAACCCTAATGACTAAGGACACATGCTAATGACTGATTTTGGAGTACTTGGCTATACTACAATTCCACTTGCAACCACATTCCGTTCTTTGTTGAGCTCTTATGCATATAAAAATCTGAGAGCAAGTATATCAAGCAAGATCAATGGAGATAGGAAGAATGGAGATCAAAACCCTATTGGACATGTGATGGTATAATCTTTGTGATTTTGAGTTATTTTGCATTGTCTTAGGTTATCTTCATATGTTATGGTGGATCTTTGTTCATTGTTAGGCTAGGGTTTAGTGGTTGAATTCATTTAGCCTTTCAATTTTGTTGTTATTGTTATCCATTTTCACCATATACATTTTGGCACGCCCGGTGGGACTCTTGTCCCTTTGCATTTAACATTTTGTTGCAGATTTTGCATTTTTGAAGTTGCAGATCGGACGATTTCGACGACATTTTAGTTTTTTTCCGCATCTGCGAGTGTTCGGATCGCGTTTTTGTGTTTCAGAAGCGTCTGTGATGTCGTGAATCGTGCCTGTGTTTTTGCCAGATTTTTTATTTTTGCAGGTTTCTGGAATCGCGTCTGAGAATTTTAACCACGTCTGTGACTGATCTTATCGCGTCTGCGTTAGGGAGAGGTGTCTGTGGTCTTTGATCGCGTCTGTGAACTACAGAACCGCGTCTGTGTCTGGTATAAAGGCGTCTGTGCTTTCTGTTTTGCAAATTTTTCAAGTTCCTTCGATTCGGGTTTTCGGATTTTGTACTTAGGGTTTCAGATCTAGTTTATTTTCGGCTAACCCTTGCAGATCTAGCTAACTTGGTTGTGTGCAGCTTGCTTTGGAGGCTAAATACGTTTTGTTGAAGGCCCCTTTTCACAAAGTCTTTTTGGGTTTTTTTAAAAAATTTACCTAACTTGTGTGCTTGCAGGAAGGGGTTATCATTTGAAACAACCCAAACTACTAACAATTTTGTTGCAGGACCTTAGCTAGGGTTTTGTAATTTTTTATTGTGTGCCTTGTTTCATAGCTTAGCAAACACTTCCATTGGTGCACTAAAATTGAATCATTGTCTTTTGTGTCTTGAGCAATAGGCTCTTTTTGTTTACTCTTTAGAGGGCCTGTCTTCCCATGTGGTCATTAGGACTACTAGTGAGAAGAGAACGACCCAAGTGGTAGCGAGGAAAACCCACCTCATCCAAACCACTATAATCAAATGTATTCATGGTGAAAACTATGGATAACGTGTGCTGATTAGTTCATACCGACACTATGTCTCCCCATAAACCCGTTTGATCAAATTTATTTGATCATTTGTAGGGCGTAACCCCTACCGGTTGGGAGCCTTCTGTATTTACAGAGCTGAAAGTGTCGCATGTATGGCCACACGAGCGGATGCCCTTACTAGCACCTCTTTGTTTTAGATGCCCAAATCCTTCTAGTTGTTGAGGCAGGAGGTCGGACCTCTGGTAGCGGCCCACACACATACGGTTCTTAGTAGAGATACAAAGTTCGCCATGGGGAGTTTTCATGGGGACTGATGCTTGGCTGACCCGAGAAGTGAGTGCCGAGGGTGGAGCCAGTGAGGTCAAGCATCTAAGTATCTGCTCTGAATAGCGTAGCCTCGGGGGTAAAACCCTATGTGGGATCAACAACTATTGTCTTGGCCAGCCCTAAGATTTGTGCTTGTCTTATGCTAAACACTCAAACATTCAAGACAAAACAACAAAACATTGTGTCTTTTGTGTCTTCAAGTGTATGCAAAAAAAAACTTTTTACATCAAACAACACACTTTTTGGAGTCTAAACAGTCTGCAAACATTGAGTCATCAACACTGTGTCCTCTTGTCATGAAAAACAGTCGAAAAATCAGATTTGGTCACAACAAAACAACTTCACAGATAGGAAAAATTGCACTAAGGTTACAGAAACACATCTGTGTCTGTTCAAACCGCGTCTGTGTCGGATAAGCGCGTCTAGGAAGTACAGAATAGCGTCTGTGTTTTTAACAGCGTCTGCGTCAAACAGAGTAGCGTCTGTGTCTGGAAAACGCGTCTGTGAAGTATACAGAGGCGTCTGTGTTAGGATTTGAAAACTTTAACAGTCAAGCAAACAAAGAAAATCAGTTTCGGCATACTTGAGCTTCCTAGGTTGTCTCTTCAGGTTTAATCTAGCATTCAGCCTGTTCTAAGGTCTTACACAGTCCATCATTGCTTCATACCTCATTTTACATTCACAATTGTTTAAACTTGAGTCAAAAGGTCAATTGTTTGTCCTCATCATACTTGGTCAACACACTACATACAACTACACTTTGCTGAGTGGTCCCTCATCAAGGTTTCTTACCTTTGGGTCTCATTTGGTCTTACTTAGAGTCAAGGTCAGCTTACCTCATCAAGAGAAACTATCCTCTCTTTGGAAGTCACACCTACTCTACTACTTACATACTTGGTCTTACACTTTGGACATTGCAAGTACACCTCAAGATTCATTTACACTCCATACAACTCTTGGTCTTCCATACTCTTGTCATTTTCGTCTAGTCTCTCACATATTGGTCTAACACCTAGTTCATGGTTGAAACCCGCCTTCAAAAATCTAAGAGAATAGCTAAAGAAGCTCAAGAATCCGTAAACATGAGTTCTTATGAGTATGACAATGATCTATTCTACAATCCTGAGCACACTACATTACCAGACATGAATGTTTATAGACACAATCCAAATGTGGAAAGCTCAAACACTATAAACAATGCTACACACAATGACACAGTGGACAATTCTTCAATACTATCAGCAGACATACAAGAATCCATAATGGACCCTCAATTCAATAGATTGGTTGAAGAGATAATGAGGAGAGATCGTCAATATTTTCTAAACATGATGGCACAAAGTGGAGCCAAAATACCGCATGATTTTGACTTATCTCAACTTATGGAAAGTAGACCTTCACAACAAACTCAACCTAACATGGATCAAAGGAGACCAAATAGTGGAGGAAATAGAGGACCGAATATGATGCCGGAGTCACCATCGGTTTTGCTTCAAAAACCAGCAATACTACATACACAAGCTCAAACATATGATACTTACATTCAAAGACCATCATGGAGGCCTTATGCTCAAACACATGCTCAAGGTATGGATCAATCGAGACAAGTGGATACTCAAGGACATCCTCAAAATGTTGACACAAGGAAACCTCATGTCAAAATTGGGGGCAACACAATGGAAAATGAAAGACCTGTTGAATATGGTTTATACACACAAAACAGATATGGAGTCCCTCAACAAGAAGTTATGCCAAGTGCTCCATATATGTCACAACAATATAGACCTCCATATGGACATGTCTACGATCAGTATCATCCATATATGCAGCAAGCTCCTCCTCAAAGGGGTGTTTCAAACATGGGATATGCTACAAGAAATCCATCTCCTCCCAAAAATAATTTGGAGCAACAAATTAGAGATCTACAAAAGAAAGTGGAAGACATGGGCACATCAAAACCCACATATACTATGAGAGATATATGCCCTTATCCCTTCGATAAGAGCATTCCAATGCCTCCGTTTCCTCCGCACTTTGTAACACCAAAATTTGACAAATATAGAGGGAGAGGAGACCCCAAGGCACATATAAGACAATTCTTCACAGCTTGCATTGAGGTAGCCGCAGAAGAAACATACTTAATGAGGTTGTTCCCACAGAGCTTAGGAGATCAAGCGATGGAATGGTTTTCTCAATTACCTCCAGGTATTAAGTCATGGGGCGACTTAGCAGAGGCATTCATTCAGCATTTCTCTTACAACATTGAAACAGATGTCTCAGTTACTACCTTGTGCAATACTAAACAAAAGGAAGGAGAATCTTTCGCAACATTTTTACAGAGATGGAGAAACTTAGCTAGCAGATGCTCTTGTGAAATCCCGCAAAAACAGATGGTGGAGATGTTCACACAAAACGTTAATAAAGCTATTGGCTATGATCTCAGAAAAGCTTGTTTGTCTACATTCAAGGATGTTATTGAAAAGGGCCTAGCAACAGAAAAAGTCTTAATTGAACAAGGAGTTATCAAGCTATTCAAAGAAAACAAAGAGGACTTCAAAGGAAAGGACAAACCAAAATTTTGGAACAAGAACAAGAACACGGTTAATGATGGTGTTGTTGATGCCAATACAGTGAGACCAAAGTTTGTCTTTTCTGGTTCAAATTCTACCAACAATCAAGTGAACAATCAAACGGCTGCTAAACCACGAAGGAAGTATACTCCATTGGGAGAACCACTTGAATCAGTATTCAAAAAAATTGTAGCAAACAAAGTAATTACGGTCCTAGATTTTCCTCCATATGAACCAAAGGTAAAACCGAATTGGTGGAATGATGATGAATTTTGCGAATTTCATAAGAGCAAGGGTCATAAGACAAGTAATTGCCATCGATTGAAAAACATTGTACAAGATCTCATTGACAGAGGAGATATTGAGATTGAGGGACATTCATCTAACCAAGAGCATGAGGTGTTTAAGGAACCATTCCCAAAACATGACAAGGGAAAAGGCAAAGTCACAGATGATCAAGCCAATTACACTAGAACATCTTACAATTATGATTCCACTATTAATCACATCTCAATGGACAATCATATTTCTACCATTACTATCAAAAACAAAAATCCTGAGAATCCTTCTCAGAGACCCAAAATTGTCCTAAAAGGTGTAGGATCTTCGTCTGAATCTACCTCTGAATGTCATGTTACAACCCGTCGAGGTAAGATTACATTGCCAGGTACCTCCACTAAGAATACCAATCTTTCATCAACCAAGCCTGAGTACAACCTTGTAGAGCAATTAGGGAAAACACCCGCACTCATCTCTATTCTTGAGCTCTTACGTATATCTCCTGCACATAAAGCTATCCTTGATAAAACCTTGAGAGATACTGCTGTCCCTACTGATCTAAACGTGGACCAGTTTCAAGCCATGGTGGGATACTTATCTGTTCCACACTCCCTCACATTCACAGAAGCCGATGATGCCTCCATAAGTCAGCCTCATAATGCACCTCTACACATTGAAGCCTTCATACATAAACACCGAATAAAACGAGTCCTGATAGATGGAGGAGCAGGTCTTAATATTTGTACATTGAGCACAATCAGACAATTGGGATATTCTGACAAGGCTGTGAATTCTACAAACCAAATCACCATCAAGGCTTATGATGATGAAGAGCGCTCGTCCAAGGGCACAGTCATCTTACCACTAAGAATAGGGCCAGTCACAAAGGACGTGGTTTGTCAAGTCCTGGATCTAGATCTCACGTATAACATATTGCTAGGACGTTTGTGGATTCATGAAATGAGGGCAGTCCCATCAACATACCACCAATGCATTAAGTTTCCTCATAATGGAGTCGAGGTAACGGTCAATGGTGATCCAAATCCATTCATATATTGCAATAACTTGAGATCACATACTGAGACTATCATTCCCAGCAATCGTGAGGCTACTCCTTCTTCAGCATATATTGATCCTGAGTCATTAAAGCCCTCGACATCCAAACAAGGTGAACTTAGAGCCAAGTTTCAAGACAAAGGCATGGGAGAATACACTCTGAATCAAACAATGTTCTTACGACAAGTCAGGAACTCCCCCAAGGATTATGGGAGGCCACATCCTAATAAGCAAATCTCCCTCATGCTACTCAAATGGGATCCTACCGTCTTTCAAAAATGGGGCGAACTAGAGGAAGAAAATTTATATAAAATGCTATATAAGGACGCTGAAGAGGATACACATGATCAAATTATAATACCCTGTGAGAACTATGGCAAAGGTTTCAAAATTCTGCAAAGATTCGGGTATGATGGAAAAAGTCCTCTTGGACTACGCAAAGAAGGTGTCATGGAGCCTTTACAACCTGAGCTAACTACAAGAAGGGAACGCTCCAAGGGGCTTGGTTTTCTAAATCCCAAGATTCACAATAAAAGAACAAAACAGATATGGCGAGTCAAAGTGGCTGAAGTTCAACAAGAAGATGACTATTCTACAGATTCCAATGAATGGGAATGGGGTTCAGACAAATCCTCCAGCGACTATGAGCTCAACGAGACATTTAGAGAGCCAGAGGAACCTACAGAGGAGGAGGAGTTTTACAAGAAATTCAGAGTTGGTCAAGAACCGACCCATAAGGATCCCGCACAGTCGACGTTTCAAGGCCCTAGGTCAAGATCACATAGGATGAGGACACCTGTCCCTGAGGGTGCTACTAGTGATGATAATTTGGACTCACTCACGATCGAAACTGATGAGGAGAGTGCCATTGGCGACCTCGATGACTATCTGGACATACCTGAATATAACCACATCTTCACTATTAGCCTTGCGGACTCTAAAAACACTAAAGACCTTCCCCTCATTCACCCCCAACTCATTGACTGGGATCATGATGGACCAGCACAGTTTGATACATTTCAAAATGACGAAGCTATTGTCAATTATCTTGGCATTCATGATGATCTTCCTCTTGGAGACCATAAAGCAGGATACGCCATAGAGCTAGATAGCATGGCATACTTTGGTGAGGGTGTCGGGCCTTCTAGTTGCAAAAATGTGAAAATAAAAACAAAACAAGGGTCTTATGGCGAAAACCACACTGTGGCGCTATCTGACTCTAAAAAAGTAAAAAGAAAGGACGTATCTGAGGGTGAAAACCTCTCTGAGGCGCCCGAAGATGGAAGGCTCGACATTCTCCCAGCATCATACGAGGAAAAATCATCCATGTTGGTAGAGGAGACTATAAAGACAAACATTGGTACAACAAAGGTTCCACATAACATATTTTTGGCTCAATCATTGACAGAGGCCGAGAAAGCAAGATTCATAAGCTTCTTTAAGGAACGACAAGTCAACTTCACATGGTCTTATGCTGATATGCCTGGACTAGACCCGGATTTAGTAATGCATCATTTAACAGTCAAACCGGGGGCAAAACCAGTAAAGCAGAAACTAAGGAAAATGCATCCACAAGTGGCATTATTAGTCAAGGCAGAGCTGGAGAAATTACTGGATGTCGGATTCATACGTCCAATTGATTATCCCGAATGGATTTCCAACTTAGTACCTGTTAGCAAACCAGATCGCAGCATCCGAATATGTACAGACTTCAGGGATATCAACAAAGCTTGTCCAAAGGACGATTTCCCATTACCAAACATTGATTTAATTGTTGATCTCACAGCAGGCCATGAGATGTTATCATTAATGGACGGATTTTCTGGATATAATCAAATCAGGATAGCACCCGAAGATCAACATAAAACATCATTCACTTGTCCATGGGGAACCTTCTGCTGGAATGTCATGCCCTTTGGGCTGAAAAATGCAGGTGCCATGTATCAACGAGCTATGACTACTATCTTCCATGATCTCATGCACATAACCGTGGAAGATTATGTTGACGATCTTTTGGTTAAATCAATAGACAGAAATACACACTTGGACATACTTTCAGTTGCTTTTGATCGGTTGGAAAAGTACAAGGTAAGGCTAAATCCTAAGAAATGTGTCTTTGGAGTAACCTCCGGGAAGCTCCTAGGATTCATTGTGTCTAAAAGAGGAATAGAAGCTGATCCAGCAAAAGTCAAGGCTATCTTGGACATGCCACCACCCAAGAATATCAGTCAACTTTGGTCTTTACAAGGGAGACTCCAGTCCATACGAAGATTCATAGCACAACTTGCAGATAAGTGTAATCCTTTCCAGCACCTGCTACACAAAAACATCAAGTTCAAATGGGATGAGAACTGTCAACAGGCTTTTCAGGCCCTTAAAGACTATCTTTTGAACTCGCCAGTTTTGATGCCACCAATTCCAGATCAACCATTGCTACTTTACATATCAGCTACTCCAACAACACTGGGGGCACTCCTAGCACAGCAAATATCTGACGGCAAGGAAAAAGCAGTCTACTATATCAGTCGCACATTGGTAGGATATGAGCTGAACTATACACCAATTGAGCGTGCATGTCTCACTGTGGTCTTCGCTTCACAAAAATTATGACATTATATGCTCACTCACAAGACTAAGTTGATTGCTAGAATTGATCCACTAAAATATCTTCTCAACAAAGCTACACTTACTGGGCGGCTAGCCAAGTGGGTAATGATCTTGAGTGAATTCGACATTGAATACGTGGACAGAAAAGCTATAAAAGGACAAGCAATTGCAGATCAATTGGCAGATGCTCCCATGATAGATGATGTTCCTCTACAGTCAGAATTTCCAGATGAGTCCATTCTAACAATATCACCTGCAAAGCCATGGCAACTATACTTTGACGGCTCATACACATAGCATGGGGCAGGAGCGGGTATACTCTTTATAACTCCTCAAGGCGATTCTATACCAAAGTCATACCGCTTATCATTTCCTTGCACCAACAATATAGCGGAATACGAGGCATTAACAACTGGGCTAAGAATTGCAGTTCAGTGGAAGATCCAAGAGCTTCATGTTTTTGGGGATTCTCAACTGGTCATCCGTCAAGTAACTGATGATTATCAAACAAAAGATGAAAAGCTAATGCCTTACAAACAACTGGTAGATGATCTGAAACAACACTTTGCAAAGATAGAGTTTGAGCAGATACCAAGAGAACAGAATCGTGCTGCTGATGCCATGGCTACAATTGCTTCGCTCATTGATCTACCGCAAAATGAGATCTGCTATGAGTTCCTGGTAGACAACCTGCTGATTCCTTCATATGAGATCACTCCTATGGAAATGATATGTGTTGTTGGTCCTGAATCCCAGTTATATGGTTCCATATTCACATACCTTCGCGACAATATCTTACCTCCCGACCTATCGAACAACCAACGCCGCACTTTCATTTGCCAATCCTCTCGATACGTTATTTTAGCTGATATCCTATACCGACGAGGTCTAGATGGCACCCTCCTTAGATGTTTAGAGAGTGACGAAGCTCAGATTGCATTATGAGAAGTGCATGAAGGGATATGTGGTCCGCATGCTAGTGGTCCTACCTTGGCCAAGAAACTCATCAGGACTGGATACTACTGGCCTACTATGCAAAAAGATGCATATCAGTTTGTCAAAAAGTGTAAGCAGTGTCAAATTCATGGAGACCTTATACATGCACCAGCACAAGAACTACAACCACTTGCATCTCCTTGGCCCTTTTGTCAATGGGGACTCGATCTCATAGGCAAGATTCACCCTCCTTCTTCCAACGGTCATAAATTCATTATTACAGCCATAGAGTATTTTACAAAGTGGATTGAAGCTGTGCCTCTCACACAAGTTACTGGGAAACAAATCGCTACCTTCATCTTGAACTACATCATTTGCCGATACGGGATTCCTACTTCCATTATTACTGATAACGGGCGTCCCTTCAAAAATCAGGATGTTCGTGAACTCTGTGAGCACTTCCATATCTCTCACCGTTTCTCCACACCATACTACCCCCAAGGTAATGGCCAAGTTGAGGCGTCTAATAAAACAATTCTCAAAATCCTTAAAAAGACAGTCGACGATGCTGGTCGTAACTGGCATGTCCAACTCAATCCCGCACTTTGGGCCTATCGTACCAGTGTCCGCACACCTACAAGAGCTACACCCTACTCACTTGTCTACGGCGCTGAAGCCATCTTGCCTATTGAGGTCGAGTTACCTTCTTTACGGGTCTCCTTGAGAAACATAATCAACGATGAAGACTACAGGGTCTCTCGCTTACAAGAACTAGAACTGCTGGAGGAACGAAGGTACACTGCTTTTAACCATCTCAAGGCTTACCAACAACGAATGAGTCACAGCTACAATCACAAAGTTAAGCCTCGCACATTTGAGGTAGGTGACTTAGTACTCAGAGAGAACCCCAAAAATCAGCAAGACAGAGATAAAAAGGGCAAGTTCGAACCAAACTGGCTTGGTCCTTACATCATTACAGCGGTATATGGATCTGGGGCATATCAGCTCTCAACTACAGAAGGTGAACCCTTGGAGGATCCTATCAACAGCATGCACCTTCGCAGATTCTACACATAAGCTCTTTGGAATATCCTAATGCAAAAATACAAAAAAAAAATCAAAAAATTTCAAAAATACAAAAAAAATTATAAAAACAAAAAATCGTTACTTGGTGAAAACCTGGCAAATGGGCGCCTTGTGACAACAAAAAAAATTGAAAAATCAAGAAAAGTAAAGAAAAATAATTTCGTCCAATGGTGAAAACCACTTCGGTGGCGCCCTGGGCAAGTACCATGGTGAAAACTGGGTCACCAGCGCCATGCGTAGAGAGACTTTGTTCCTCCCTCCTTCAGGATTCACTTTCATCCTTTCACTTTGCACACACTCACAACCTATCCATCCATAATAAACTTACCCATTCCTATCATGGCTTGTTATTGATCTACCTAAGAATTGGTTAGCCATCCATAACCCTCCCTTTTCACTCCCTTGCCATCCATAATAAAATCAGATCCTATCTGTGACTACGGCCAATCCTACGTCTAGTAATGGGTGTGGAACTGAGAACATCACATGTTTCGAGGAGTACAGTTTCTTCCAGATTCCTTCAGTCTATCCGCGCACAATCCGCAATAAAGCAACATTTGCATCACAGATCTGCAATAAAGTTTCATCTTCTCCGCAATAAAGTATCAGTTTCATGGATTCAGTCAGTTTCAAATGAGACACAGCAGCAACAATGGGCTTCAACAAAATCAAATCTTTCAACAGACTCAGACAACATTATGGTTCAGTGCTATCTATCCTTTTTTGTGAAAGTGAACATTGTGACCACAATCAAAATTCGACTTATACAAGTGACAAGAGACACTAAACCTGAGGACTACAGTGGATGTTGGTGTCGAGTCTTGGTTTTCTTTTGATTTTATCTTTTTGGTGACATGTCTTTTAGCTTTTCCAGGATGTCTTTGACTAGAGATTCTATCTCCAGAATGTCTTTGACTAGAAAGGCGAGGATGGGGTATCGTCACCTATTTGTTTTTGCTGTCTGTGGATTGTCTCTTAGTAATGCTATGACTTGTCCAAGGATATGAGGACACTGTGAGTCTAGTATGAACTGGGGCATTCCTTGTTTGTGACTGTCTTATCTCCATGCAAACAGGTACAATGACTTTCTGGGCCGAACAAATGCCTCGATTGTCATAACCTATTCTGCCATAATAAAGCTCAATGATGATAACGCACAAGAAGCTCTTTCACGTTCATATCTTCTGTCTTCCATCCCCCTTTCTTGATTGACTTCCATTGTCCTTCTCGAGTCTGCGTAGCCCGCTATCACATGACTGAGTATAATGACACACCAAAAACATTTGCATTTCATGTAGCTACACCTACATCACCACATATAAGCATTTCATACATACATATAGATATCACAATTGCATCACATCCTGCATATAACACCTGTTAGCACATCTCACATTTTCATTATGTAAATAATCATTTGCATTATCATATTCATTTGCATTACATACATTCACATTTGCATCATGCATCTCATATACAACATAAAAGAACAAAAATATATTGCATTGCATCATATAAGCATCCATATCATAAAACATATACATCATAGAAGCATCTCATCACATAGGGTACACATGCATATAGCTGCCACAAAAATGAATCATCTCTCATATATAATCACAATGTGTCATGATATAATGATGTCAAAAGAATCATATGGCTACAAAGAATCACCCGCAGGTGTCTACAATACAAGAAGTGATACATATACTGATACAATGGGGAGCCCACTATAGCTATGAGGAACTCCCTCCCTCGGAGCCGCCTGGCCTCAACGGAGTCTGAGCTATAGATGGTCCCCCCAGGATCCCCCTGTCTCTCTGGTGGTGGTGGAGGCTCCATGACCCCACCGCTGGATGCCTGCCTCCTGCGACTCCCTCCCATAGCCGTCGCTGTGCGCGATGATCTATGGAAGCTCCTAGCCCGTTGATCTGCTGGCACGGCTGCATAGTATAGATCCCTCCAGTAGGCGATCTCCTCTCCGGCTCGCAAGACATATGCGTAGCCTGCCCCTGCATCCTCTGCTGCCCGCCTCCCTGCCCTCAGAGCTGTTTCGGCCTCAGTATATCTCTGGATGGCCTGATCCCTCTCCCGCTCTGTGTCTCTGACCCTGATCCTAAGGTGATCTCTCTCCGGCACCAAATCCTCAATCTCATCTGCCTGGCCCTGGCAGATCTCTCACAGCCTCAACAGCTCATCCTCCTTAGGATCTCTGCCCTCAGCCTCTGCCTGTGGCTCCTCCTCTACAGGTGCCTGTCCCTGTGCCTCTGCCTGCACCTGTCTAGGTGCCTGAATAGGTACCTGTGCCTGTACCTGTCCCTGTCCCTACACCTGTCTCGGTCCCTGTCTAGGACCCTGTGCTGCTGGTACCTGTAGGGGCAGTCCACCCCGTCCTCTCACCACCGGAGCTGCTCTCTCCTGTCCTCCCTCCCTCCGAGGTGCTACTCGTCTCTCTCCCACCACTCCCCTCCACCTCCGCCGGCCCCTACCTCCATCCCCTCCACCATCATCATCATCTCCTCCACCCTCTCCCTCCAGTGGCTCTGCCGGATCTGTCAACCTGGGAAACGGATGCTCTACCCAATACGCAGAGTACTCTGCGTCCATCCCTGCATCATCTACCTCTGGCCACATGTCCCATGGCATCGGCATCATCTCTGCTAGCTGTGTCACCGCCTGATCATATGATAATAGCGGCCCAAACTACACCTGATCTCTGACCGTACGGACATACATGCCCGAGCCCCGTGGCATCCGCTGGATCCGCCCAAACTGCCTGCATACCCTGTCAACAAGCTGCCTTTCCAGAATATAGGGCATCCGCCCCATCAGATACCTGCTCCTGAAAACATATGGTAGCTCCAATGCGTCGTCCTCCCACTCCTCGCACCCCAGGTACGGCCTCCAGATGACCATGTCTATGTCATCTATGACGCGCCTCCAATGCTCCAATCTACCAATCCGAGGCTGGGAAGTAATCATGTCGTACAAGTTCACGAAGCTCCGTCCCTGTCCTCTGCCTCTGAAATGAATGGGTCGTGTGATGGGAAGGTGCTCATAAGCCCACACCTGCAAGAGAGTCATGCCGCTGCCCAAACCCACTGATCCGTGGTACACAAACTGATGCAGCTCATAATACAAATGTGTCAGGACACATGGCCCCCATGCATACCTGGTGTGCTCTGTCATCAGCGTCTCCAATGCCCCTCCCCAGCCCACTGCCAATCCTCGTGTGGCCCTGTCTGGACACAAATACCCACTGATGGCTCCCCCAATAACTGCCGGCAATGCTAAACTTGTGGCAGTCATGGTATCCCAGGCTACATGACCTGCTCGCATCTCCAACCCGGGATCCTGGAAAACCCGTCTCAATGCCTCCCTGTCACCGTCACGGTCATAGGGAATCAACTCTCCATCAATAGGGATATGCAGAATCCTATAGACATCCTCTAATGTAACTGTCATCTCACCCATCGGCAGGTGAAACGTGCACGTCTCCGAGTGCCATCTCTCAGCTAATGCAGTCAGCAACCCCATGTTTGCCCGAAACTCAGGCACATAGAGCACATGTGTAAGACCCATCTCCTCAATGGATATCATGTCCTGGATCGACAACTCTGGTCGCAGTCTCTGAGTCGACGGGAATCTCTCCCGTGACTCTAACATCGGCAAATACTCCTGCAGTCAACCAATCAATCATGTCAGTTATCGTGGCATTCACTGTATATCACAAAATGCTACTTGCTATCTAAATGCATACGCTTACCTATCCTAGTGACACTCACTGTTCATCACAAAGTGTTGCTATCTATCCTAGTAGTGCTCCCTGTTCATCACAAAGTACTACGTGTGTGACACTCACTGTTCATCACAAAGTGTCACTCACATTCGCACTCCCTGTTCATCACAAAGTGCTGCCTATCTTGGTGCTCCCTATTTATCACAAAGTGCCTTGATTTATCCTAGTCTTCCTAGAGGACCTGTTTGAGTGTCTCCTCTCAGCAGCTTATCCAATCGACAGCGTATGTTCATCACAGAACTGCCGATTTGACCTAAAAGACTCAACTTATGCATTTTGACTCACAAACGCGCTTATAGACTGCACAAACGCACTTCTGCAACACAGACGCGTTTTCTGAACACAAACGTGCCTATACCATGCACAAACGCGACCAGGGAACACAGACGTCCCTGCATGACATAAACGCTCCTACAAATCACAGATGCTTCTAAATTTCACAAACGCGTCCGCATTCAGCACAAACGCGGTTCCAGGCACAGACGTGCCTAGACCCGACACAGACGCGCCTGCCGGACACAAACGCGCCTGGCACTGACACAGACGCGGTTGCGCGTTTTTGCACTTTTTAACTATCCTATTCCTAGCGCATTTATTGCTACTAAACATGCATTTATGACAAAACTTGAAATGCGTGAAAGTACGAGGAGGTTCTCGGGTACTTACCGGCTCTCCTGCATCGGCTGGTCGCTGGAATCGGCTAACACGGTCGAATCTATGAACCAAAACCATCGCTGCTGACTGCTGCTGCTCTTTTCTCGCTCTGCACTGTGATCTCGTAAGGGTGTGGATGACAATGAGGATGTCTTTTGCCCGTGGTCTATCTTATAGCCTAGCCTAGCCCTCGTCTTCATTTCCCGAGTCAGTCTTTCTCATCTTGTGACTTTGTCACTTTATCCGGTCAGTCCATTCTAGCCTTTCTTTCTTATCGAGAGATTGTCTACAATTTTTTCAGACTTTTTCATCCAATCTCTCGAGGGGGCATATTATCCCCATATTGGGGCAACTCTGTATCAGTTCATCTTATCTTCTTTGAAACAACGCGACAAGCCGCATTGTCTCAAAGAGGGGCAAAATGTAGACACTCAAAATTGTCATGTCTAATTAAATAAATATTTTATTTATTTAATTATCTAAGCCTAATTCTTCTATTAATTAAATAAATTTTTATTTATTCAATTAATTCATTTATCCTCTTCTAGCCTTATTTCTCATTTAAATAAATACATTTATTTATTTAAATTATCCCTTTCCTAAATTAAATAAATATCTTATTTATTTATTTAATTGATCCCACTTCTTCTATTAATTAAATAAATCTTTATTTATTTAATTAATTCATTATCTTTTTCTACACATGACACATGTCATTCATCTCTTATTTCCTACACTACCTACCTCTTTCATTATTTTGGTATTTCTTTTACCTACCCTCTAATCCTAGCCGACCTCTCTTTTTACACCTCTCAATCTTGACCCTCCATTTCTTATTGTGTCTTCTATTTAAGGAGATGCTTTCTTCATTGTCAAACCCTAATGACTAAGGACACATGCTAATGACTGATTTTGGAGTACTTGGCTACACTACAATTCCACTTGCAACCACATTCCGTTCTTTGTTGAGCTCTTATGCATATAAAAATCTGAGAGCAGGTATATCAAGCAAGATCAATGGAGATAGGAAGAATGGAGATCAAAACCCTATTGGACATGTGATGGTATAATCTTTGTGATTTTGAGTTATTTTGCATTGTCTTAGGTTATCTTCATATGTTATGGTGGCTCTTTGTTCATTGTTAGGCTAGGGTTTAGTGGTTGAATTCATTTAGCCTTTCAATTTTGTTGTTATTGTTATCCATTTTCACCATATACAAATATATATATATATATATATATATATACATATATATATATATTTATATGTATATATGTATATATATATTTGGATGCACATGATATCTAGGGTTGAATTTACCATGCAAATGTATGATATGATTTTTTTTTTGAACTTTTAACAGTTTGATTGAAAATTTCCAGATTTAGAACAATGTATCTTTCCCTTTTTTTTAAATACCATGTAGCTAAAGTTAGAGATAGACTAATGAACTCTAGATTTATTTTCTGCAAATAAATAATTGATAGAATTAAATAAATTTAACCAGCAACTATATTAGTCTAAAAATCATTGAAATAAAACTTAGAGATATGCATGTTAAATTTATTATACCATGATATGTATTTTTGGACATAAATAATTAGATCTAAATGCAAAATTTTCTTTCACTAACATGCAAGCTTTCTACTTTACTTATTTCCCTTTTATTTTTCACTATGCATAAGGAGATAAAATGAACCTTTATTTTCAAAACTAACATGCACACTACAAATATTATTTCAGTAACTATAGGAAACTTAGTCCAAGATAAACATTTCTTTTTTTTTGCAACAAAATAATGCATTTCTTTAGAGTGTATTTAAAATACAATATAGCCATCAATACAAATGGGTGTGATACCCAACTAGTCTCTCAATTCTATTAAATGAGGACTTTAAACAAAATAGATACATTTTCTTTTCAAAGTAATTACAACCTATAACTTTCTTTTTATTTACTTTTCTGCAAATCATGTACAAAACCAACAACTTCTAACTTGTCTATTTCCTTTCCTTTCCAAGCAACCTGCAAATATATCATAAGGCTATGACCATGGAGTGCTCACCTCCCAGGCTAGGCTTACTAGAAGCCACCCCCGAGCTTGGAGAACCAAGCCCTAGACAGGTTACAGACATGCAAACACAACAAGCAAGGGAAGAACACTCAACAACACTTTCCCAACCAAGGCTACACTTCATCACAAAATGTGATGATTTTACATAGGTGGTAGTGGACCAAATACCCTGAGGAGACTGCAAGAATAGTAGTTCACAAAGCCAACTCGTGGAAAAACAAAGATATATCATAAGTTCATTAACCCCACATTCCTTATGCCCCCCAAGGCATTCATGCCATACTTTCTCCCCTTATGACCCCCAAATGCACAAACCAGGTCATGCAGCAAGGGTCACATATGCACCCCTTGAGTTCACTCTCAGAATGAGAGTCTCTCACTCGAGGGCTGTCAAACTTCTACCACCCGCAAGACCATCCTACTCTCCCAAGAGTAGAAGGCCTTAGTTACTCCCAAAACACAGAAAATGCATACAAGAAAATAAAAGACAGTTCACATAATAATAATTTTCAGAAAAGAAAATACAAGAGAATAACTTTCACATACAACCAACTTTCCAACATAGACATGCAACGTAAAAAGAAAAGAGATGAACCAACCTTCAATCTGCCTAAAGGTATGCTAGAACTAGTTTGAGGATGAGCAGCCCAAATCCACAATCCTCCCTTCTACACTTAGCTACATTTCGAATCCAAAACCCAACTTTTCAAAATGCATCATCTCCAAAAATGGAGAGTGGGTGATTACCCACAAAATCTCTCATTCTTGCCTAAGAAGACCTCAATGAGAGTTCTCACAGGTTTCTAAAATTGAAAAAGGAAAAAGTAAGAAAAAGATGAAAAGGGATCTCTCATCAAAAACAAGGTTATCTAACCTAGATGGCACCTTCTAAATTTGAATTTTCGCACATCTTAAAAAAACCCACTTTTTGGGGTGACTAAATAGTCACATGGGAGTAGACACATGCCTAAAAACACTCCTAACCCATAGGTATACCTTATGGACTTTAGGAAACACCTTTAAACTACCCCTAAGAGTCCATTTGACCCCTTATAAACCCATCTGAAGTTAACTTTCAGGTCAAACCTGAGTTGACCACTCCAAAGACTCTCTACCCAAGGAAATTTTAGAATCACCTTCAAATGTTTGAAAAAGCTATAGCTGAAACAACTCCCTCCAAGAGACAAGTCAAAATTCAAGACATAAATCAACACATGTGTCAAGTGACACAATAAAATACATTACAAAATTACACATGGAAATTGTCTCTTGTTGGATTTAAATAAATCAATAAATAAACTTTAACACACATGCATCATTTACTATTACAAATAAAATACGGTACATATGGGGTGTTGTCTCTCCAAATAGACAACCCCTAGCTTTATGAACATACATAGGTCTAGGTTTGGTTCTCCATAATGTTTCCATGGTTTCCTACGCAACTCAATTACACATTAGTAATTCCAAATAACCTCATATAAAATTAAGCACATGAATAAGAATACACATCAAACACTCTGCATACAATTGACATTTAAACAAATCGATATATCTAATATCCAAATAAATCCACATAAGTAATTATCACAATCCTCATCATTTTGATCCATTCATAAGACATGCATCCTATTTCTATCATCATAGTAAAGTCCTGCAAATCCAATAATGACATAAATCATCCCAAATTTATCCTATTCTAGAATCATATAGAGTTCTACATCCATAATGCATAGAAATGAAGCATCCATATATATCAATGTCATCCAAATCATGAAATCATATAATTTCTAAATCCATAATGCATAAAAATAAAGCGTCCATAATAGTCTCAACATGAAAAATACTGAAATGCTAGGATGAGTCGAGGTAGGGCCTCACATCTGATTCATTTGCATAATGAGGTCAATAGGACTGGTGATGTCAACCAGTTTGACTTGACCACCGGTTGCCTTTGGGGTCTCCACTTATGTGCTCTTTGATGCTTCCTTCTTCTCTTCGGCTCTTTTCTTTTCCTCTTCTGCCTTCTTTTGCTCCTCTTCTTCTTTCTTTTTCTTCTCTTCTTCCTTCTTCCTTTCTTCTTCCTTCCACTTCTTCTCATTTTGTTTCCTCTTCTCCTTTTCATTTTGCTTCTCTTCTTCTTTCTTTTTCTCTTTCTCTTCATTATTCTCCTCTTCCTTCCTTTTCTCTTCTTCTTTCCTTTTCTCTTCCTCTTTCTTCTTCTCCTCCTCTTTCTTCTTTTCTTCTTCTTTTCTCTTCTCTTCTGCTTGTTTCCTCTTCTATTCCTCTTGTTTCCTCTTCTCTTCCTCTTTCTCTTTGTCAGCTTTCTCCTTCTCTTGTTTCTCCTTGTTTGTGTCTGGAGTGATATCATCACCATCCAGTGCATCCACATCAATAGTGTCCACCTATTTTGTAGCTTGTTCGTCCTCATCATCAAATGCCTCAACCGGGTTTCCCGTTTCTGGTTCCTGTTCAACCTTTCTATTGGCTTCAGCTACTTGGTGCATTTTAAGAGCTACTTTAGCATGGAAGTGTGTATCTTTCACCACTTTAGAGACTTTGCCTTCCAGTAACAAGAGTCTGATGAATACTAAGAGGGGGCGTGAATTAGTATACCAAAAATTACTGAACTCAAACACTTAAATAGTTTAGCAGTAAACTGACATAACAGTTTTACTAGCAAACCGATTAACACAAATGCAAACCAAACAACAAATAAGGTATTCACCCTATAATTCCCCATCAGAAACCCTAAAGGAAAACATCACAATCTAGGCAACTAAAGGGTGAAATAATTTTTTTTTTAAAGAACAAGTGCATTAATTATATCACTTGCACGTTTAATAACACAACGGAAGTCTACAACTTGATTCCCTAAGGGTTACTAATGAAGATTACTTCGTAGATTAAAATAACACCACAGAAAATCCTATTGTTCAGCTAATTAGGAAAATCAAATGCTTAAGACAAAAACTACACATACATCCATATTCCATAATGAAAGAATCAAAGTAATCCAATGCATTCATTTCTCATAGAAACTTTCATATATACAAGATTTAAAGCAACTGAATTAACAAAGATTACAATGACTCCCTTTTTTAATATCCATAAATACATGTTTACAAAAATACCTTGAATTACAACGTTACAATATGAAGGTTACATAAAAGTTTGATACAATAACCTCAAGGTCTCAACTGAACAATGATCATGAACATGAGCTGGTACATGAACCATGAACCAAGAATACACCAGTGAAGCCCTTACTTGCCTGAAGATACATTCCAGAACATCTGATGGGAAGTGGCACTACCAGCCGACCATGTGATCCCGAAATGGAACCACCCCACCGTGCTAGGAGATAGTAGAAAACCCTCAAGCAAGCAAAGTAAGACAAGTACGAAAGGACTACAAGACTCTAAAAACATCCATGTGACTCAACTCACAAACACTAGTGACTCTAAGGAGAGAGTGTCATCGCATAGCTTAAGATGGATACAATGGTACAACCTCCATAGGTCCCGACTCACATCCTGGGTTATCCTGGTAACCTCTCCCGAACCTCCAGTTCCAACTAAGTCTCATGCAGACCCTACCAATCCTTTCGTGAAGAAAAGGTGGTAAGTTTGCCATTCCAGGCCTTCTCGTAACATTATGAGCCATGTATAAGCACTACACCTATGCATGAGGTACATTATCTTAATTAAAATTTATTCTAACTACCCCCTAATCAATTATTAGTTTATCACTTTTTATCTAGCTTTCAACAGGTTATCCTGTCATCCACTTCGGGCATGGGCCCCGCTTAAAAGCCACTCTCTCTCATAGGACACTACAGGAAAGGTCTCTCTACGAGAACTCTATGGCAAAATAGACAACCATACCTAAACCTGACAAACCACAGGTGAAGGATACACAATCACTAACCAAAGATTAACCATTTGGACAAAACACACAATGGCTCACATCAATAAGGTTATACATCAACACCTGACCAAGGAAATATGATAACATGGGACACAATGACAACTCAACCCGAAATGCAACAAAATTTAAACTTGACTGAAAACACCATTTACACAAGATCTTAATACAAACAATCTTTCCTTAAAATAGTCAAAATGCATAAATAGCTTTCAATTTAAGACTTCCAAAAAATAAGAATTACAGCTATACTAATACACTATTTAATAAGTCATAAACCTAATGTTTCATCTTCTCGTAGTTTAATTTTAGAGTTTCTCTCTCTATCCTATGACTCTGTTTCTAAAGGATTGGGTGATCTAATTTTCTAAGAGTTTCACTAAGTTTAATCTACCAACTTTCATGAAATATATCATTAATGTATCTATACTTGCATGATCATAATAAATTGATTGATATTGTGACTCTAACTATTTCATAAATATAAATCTAGATCATTCTTAATCTCTTAAATCCTTTCAACAAAACATACTAGATTTGAGTCTACCTCAAGAAACACGATCCATGGCTATTACGATCCTTGATAACTTCAAACTATCTGCAATACGTCTGGGTTCCAATACTTTCCACCTCGGTGCTCTTCTATCTCACGAGATCTCTATTCCGAGTCCTTACCCTTTCTATAAAGTAATTAACACTCATTCAAGAATGTAACCCCTAAGTTCGACACTAAATCGAAGATGATCATCATTGATCTTTTACGACTTGATCGTAAACACATCAAAATCTCCACCATTCCATTCTCCCTAATCTCTTGTCACTCTTCTATGTTCTTGCTCTCTTTTTCTTTATTTCTCTCTGCTCCAACTTGCTATTTGTTATCTTCCTCTATATCTTTTCCTACCTTCTCTTCTTCATTCCATTCTCTAATCCTTCGTTGCATCTCACCTCCCCCTTCTCTTCCAACTCAATGGTCTATATATAGTGTTGTCATCTACCCTCTTTCCTACTTTTGGGCTATCTCTCTTAGTGGTGGATTGATTCTAAATGACACTACTCAAGGTTTTATTGCAACATAATAGTCCTAAATGGTTTTTAATTCTTATGTGACACCACACCTCTAAAGTGGTTAAGTCCATATCTATAGATTATCCATGTGGCTTTTAACTCCTATACTAAGTCAGCTTACTAGAAATGACTTCCTTAAAACATGCAAGTTAAATAACTAACTTTATACATGTCTATCACGGTGGATATCGATGGGTTTACGTGGGCTGGTGAACCACGTTTCTTTCCAAATTAATTCCTACATTAATTCCTACCCCTACATTAATCCTTACCACCTCATATCTTTTTAGACATGGTTGCAAATTGATCGGTTTTTAATGCAACGTGGTGCAGCTTATTTAAATGGGAGGAGAGGTGGTAATCGATGGTGTTTCCCTTAAAACGATTTACCTTTAGTTTACCTCCTACCGCATTTGGCCTACAACATGGAGTATGAAATATTAAAAAGGGAGGAGGGTGGTCGGTGGTAGTACCGACCCCTCCCTTTTATTAAGGGGGGTGGTCGATAGTAATATCAACCACCCTCTCTATCATTTAATTCTCTTAAAGCTTAAACTTCACCCACCACTTTATTTAATTTGTTTTATTTTTATTTTTTTTATTATAATTTTAATATATAGTTAATGACATATATATATATTTAAATATTAATCTTGTTTAACAAATTCTCTAATAACTATTTTCTATAATTATATATTTAAAATATATTATGGATTTTCATAAAGTAATTAAATTTCGCAAATCTATTTACATATTCAATAATTACACATGTATCTACGATAAAACCTCTAAATTTTTGCATCTAACTAATGATCTATGCCTACGTGTTGGTCGTATGCCACATGTCAAATCACAGTGGTCGTTGTTCTTAGCTCTGAGTTAAATGGAAGACTAATCGACCTCCCAATCTGCCATGCGACATAGTCGCTTATACTAACCCACCACCTTTCTCAAAATATAAGTACATGCGACTATATAATAATTTGCAATGTAAATAATAAACTTTAAATGTATAAATAATAATATATAATACTAATTTATATATATACGAATATTCATAAATACATTTTATGAATAATCATGTTTGTAGCATAAGACAATGATCGCATAAACTTAATTTAAATATTCACCTACTTCTACATGAAGGACGTTATATCCTAGAGTCACTATTTAATTCACATTATTAACAATTTTTTTACCCTTCATAGACAAATAAAACATAACATGCAATAATTAAAATCACTAAACACACAAACTGAGCAAACCTCAAGCAAATACTCATAAAAGATCAAACAACAAAATACGAAGGCTGAACAAACTAACATGACGACCATCTGATGAGACTCACCCGAGTGTAACTGAATAAAATAGGGTCAACTACTATCTCCTCTACTTCCATCGAAAAATATAAGGCACGCTCAGACCTGTGAAGCCAGGTGGAGATGATACCCTGTACCTACCCAGTACTTGTACCTGCAATATCCTGCATCACCAAACCACACATGCATATATACAATATAAAAAACATGACATACACACCGATGAAGGAGAATCGTGACGTTCCCTATCTCACCGAAATGAGTTAAGGAAAATCGTCCCCTTGCATCCAATACACTCGCAAACACACAACATATAATTCCACATTGCATAGATAAAGTAAAGTGTCAATACATAGCAATAATCCATAAAATGCCATAAATCACAAGTACTGAAATACTGCAAATAAATTATGCATCTCATATCCATATAAAGTATGAAATAATGTCATATAAGTCTGAATAACAAATCAAGGTAATGTATCTATTGAAAACAACCAATAAAATATGAGTCCAATGAGTTCAAACGAGTAGGGGTACTACATTCTCCCCCCCAAAACTAGGCTTACTCCTAGAAGCCTAAAATAAGTAAAAATACAACTCTCTTATCTTTGCTGCATCCTGAATGTGCAACTGATGATATCCATATTTCAGTCCAATCTTAAAAACACACCTTGGCTTCCTTTACCTGATTGAAAAGATCATCTATACAAGGCAATGGATATCAATTTCAGATGGTTACCTTATTCAACTATCGGTAATCAATGCATAACTGAAGAGAACCATCCTTCTTCTTAATGAAGATAACAGGTGCACCCCAAGGAGAGAGACTAGGACAAATGAATCCCTTGGCTAACAATTCCTCTAGCTGCAACTTCAACTCACTCAACTCCTAAGTAGTCATCCAATATGGGGCTCTCAAAATAGGTTCTGCACCAGGAACCAAATCAATGTGAAATTCTATGCTCGCTTCAAAGGCATACTAGGAATACGCAATGGAAACACATCAAAATACTCTCGAAGAATAGGGTGACTATCAAGAGCAATTTATCAACTCTCTGACTCATCCACGTTCTCAAGAGTAACTGCAAAAAGTGGACACCCTATATGCATGCACCACTTAAGTTTAATAGCAGAGATCATACGTAGGGATATTGGTCTCTTAACTCCAACAACCCCACTTTCTTACCAAGGTCATCTAAACACTCCACTGTCTTCTTGCGATAATCTACATGAGCACTGTGAGAAGATATCCAATCCATTCCCAACACAATTCCATAAGCACCCAAAGGAATAACTCAAAGGTCAACTGAAGTAACTATGGTTCCTAGGTCCAACTCACAACTGAGAACAAAGGCATCTATGGAAACACGAACACCTATAGCCAACTCTACTAGCCACCTTCCCTAGTTTTCTTAGCCATGACCTAGCACTACAAAGAGAAAATGGTTCAGATCTATGGCAAGGATAAACAAGGGAAACACAAACATTAAGACCTAAGCAAAAAGGTCAAGTTGAATAGGCACACTACAAACCTAGAGTACCTAGTGTTGAAACTTAAGCTATGATACCAAATGTAATGCCCCATCAAAAAGCCTAAAGGAAAACATCACAATCTAGGCAACTAAAGGGTGAAATAATTTTTTTTTAAAAGAACAAGTACATTAATTATATCACTTGCACGTTTAATAACACAATAGAAGTCTAACACCTGATTCCTTAAGGGTTACCAACGAAGATTACTTCGTAGATTAAAATAACACCATGGAAAATCAAATGCTTAAGACAAAAACTACACATATATCCATATTCCATAATAAAAGAATTAAAGTACTCCAATGCATTCATTTCTCATAGTTCATATATACAAAAGATTTAAAGCAACTAAATTAACAAACATTACAATGACTCCCTTTTTCAATATCCATAAATACATGTTTACAAAAATACCATGAATTACAACGTTACAATATGAAGGTTACATTAAAGTTTGATACAATGACCTCAAGGTCTCAACTGAACAATGATCACGAACATGAGTTGGTACATGAACCACGAACCAAGAATACACCAGTGAAGCCCTTCCTCACCTGAAGATACATTCCAGAACATCTGGTGGGAAGTGGCACTACTAGCTGACCATGTGATCCCAAAATGGAACTACCCCACCGTGCTAGGAGATAGTAGAAAAACCTCAAGCAAGCAAAGTAAGACAAGTACGAAAGGACTACAAGACTCCAAAAACATCCATGTGACTCAACTCACAAACACTAGTGATTCTAAGGAGAGAGTGTCATTGCATAGCTTAAGATGGATACCATGGTACAACCTCCATAGGTCCTGGCCCCCATCATGGGTTATCCTGGTAACCTCTCCCAAACCTCTGGTTCCAACTAAGTCTCATGCGGACCCTACCAATCCTTTCGTGAAGACAAGGTGGTAAGTTTTCCATTCCATGCCTTCTCATAACATTATGAGCCCTGTACAAGCACTACACCTCTGAATGAGGTACATTATCTTAATTAATATTTATTCTAACCACCCCCTAATCAATTATTAGGTTACACTATTTATTTGACTTTTGACAGGTTATCTTGTCATCCACTTCGGGAATGGCTCCCGCTCGACAGACACTCTCTCTCATAGGACACTAAAGGAAAGGTCTCTCTACAAGAACTCTATAGCAAAACAGACAACCATACCTAATTCTGACAAACCACAGGTGAAGGATACCCAATCACTAACCAAAGTTTGACCATTTGGACAAAACACACAATGGCTCACATCAATAAGGTTATACATCAACACCTGACCAAGGAGATATGATAACATACGACACAATGACAACTCAACCCGAAATGCAACGGAATTTAAACTTGACTGAAAACACCATTTACACAAGATCCTAATACAGGCAATCTTTCCTCAAAACAGTCAAAATGCATAAATAGCTTTCAATTTAAGACTTCCAGAAAATAAGAATTACAGCTATATTAATACACTATTTAATAAGTCATGAACCTAATGTTTTATCTTCTCATAGTTCAATTTCAGAGTTTCTCTCTCTATCCTTTGACTCTATTTCTAAAGGATTGGGTGATCTAATTTTCTAAGAGTTTCACTAAGTTTAATCTATCAACTTTCATGAAATATATCATTAATGCATCTATACTTGCATGATCGTAATAAATTGATTGATATTGTGACTCTAACTATTTCATAAATATAAATCTAGATCATTCTTAATCTCTAAAATCCTTTCAACAAAACATACTAGATTTGAGCCTACCTCAAGAAATGCGATCCATGGCTATTACGATCCTTAATAACTTCAAGTTATCCACAATAGATCCGAGTTCCAATAATTTCCACCTCAACGCTCTTCTATCTCATGATATCTCTATTTTGAGTCCTTACCCTTTCTATAAAGTAATTAAAACTCATTCAAGAGCGTAACCTCTAAGTTCAACACTAAATCGGAGATGGTCATTGTTGATCTTTTACGACTTGATAGTAAACACATCAAAATCTCCACCATTCCATTCTCCCTAATCTCTTGTTACTCTTCTACATTCTTGCTTTCCTCTATTTTTCTCTCTTTTCCTTTATTTCTCTATGCTCCAACTTGCTATTTGCTATCTTCCTCTATATCTTTTCCTACCTTCTCTTCTTCATTCCATTCTCTAATCCTTTGTTGCATCTCACCTCCCCCTTCTCTTCCAACTCAATGGTCTATATATAGTGTTGTCATCTACCCTCTTTCCTACTTTTGGGCTATCTCTCTTAGTGGTGGATTGACTCTAAATGACACCACTCAAGGTTTTATTGCAGCATAATAGTCCTAAATGGTTTTGAATTCTTATGTGTTCACATGCAAAGTTATCCATTAACTTCTTATGTGACACCACACCTCTAAAGTGGTTAAGTCCATATCTATAGATTATCCATGTGGCTTTTAACTCCTATACTAAGTCAACTTACTAAAAATTACTTCCTTAAAACATGCAAGTTAAATAACTAACTTTATACATGTTGATCACGGTGGATATCGATGGGTTTACGTGGGCTGGTGAACCACGTTACTTTCCACATTAATTCCTACCCCTACATTAAACCCTACCACCTCATATCATTTTAGGCATGGTTGCAAATTGTTCGGTTTTTATTGCAACATGGTGCAGCTTATTTAAATGGGAGGAGAGCTGGTAATCGATGGTGTTTCCCTTAAAACGACTTACCTTTAGTATACCTCCCACCGCATTCAGCCTACAACGTGGAGTATGAAATATTAAAAAGGGAGGAGGGTGGTCGGTGGTAATACCGACCCCTCCCTTTTATTAAGGGGGGTGGTCGATATTACTATCGACCACCCTCTTTATCATTTAATTCTCTTAAAACTTAAACTTCACCTGCCACTTTATTTAATTTGTTTTATTTTTATTTTTTTTATTATATTTTTAATATATAGTTAATGACCTTTCATTAATATATATATTTAAACATTAATCTTGTTTAACAAATTCTTTAATAACCATTTTCTATAATTATATATTTAAAATATATCATGGATTTTCATAAAGTAATTAAATTCCGCAAATCTATTTACATTTCAATAATTACACACATATCTATGATAAAACCTCTAAGTTTCTGCATCTAACTAATGTTCTATGTCTACGTGTTGGTCGTATGCCACATGTCAACTCATAGTGGTCGTTGTTCTTAGCTCTGAGTTAAATGGAAGACTAATCGACCTCCCAATCTGCCATGCGACATAGTCGCTTATACTAACCCGCCACCTTTCTCTAATATAAGTACATGCGACTATATAATAATTTGCAATGTAAATAATAAACTTTAAACGTATAAATAATAATATATAATACTAATTTATATATATGCCAATATTCATAAATACATTTTATGAATAATCATGTTTGTAGCATAAGACAATGATCACATAAACTTAATTTAAATATTCACCTACTTCTACACGAAGGATGTTAAATTCTAGAGTCACTATTTAATTCACATTTTTATGAATAATCATGTTTGTAGCATCTGACGAGACTCACCCAAGTTTAACTGAATAAAATAGAGTCAACTACTATCTCCTTCACTTCCATCGGAAAATATAAGGCACGCTCAGACCTGTGAAGCTAGGTGGAGACGATACCCCGTACCTACCCGGTACTTGTACCTACAATATCTTGCATCACCAAACCACACATGCATATATACAATATAGAAAACACAACATACACATCGATGAAGGAGAATCATGATGTTCCCTGTCTCACTGAAATGAGTGAAGGAAAATCATCCCCTTGCATCCAATACACTCGCAGACACACAACATATAATTTCACATTGCATAGATAAAGTAAAGTGTCAGTACATAGCAATAATCCATAAAATGCCATAAATCACAAGTACTGAAATATTGCAAATAAATTATGCATCTCATATCCATATAAAGCATGTAATAATGTCATATAAGTCTGAATAACAAATCATGGTAATGTATCCACTGAAAACAACCAATAAAATATGAGTCCAATGAGTTCAAACAAGTAGGGGTACTACACACCCATATAAGCACAATCACCATAACACAAGAGATTTTGACATGGAAACCCAAATGGGAAAAACTATGGTGAGATGAAACTCACAAGTAACTATCTATAGAATAGTAACCAGACCGGTTAAGGTCAGACTGGTTAAGGTCATACAATGTTCTTCACCAGAATAGATCCTGTTAGGAATCTCGATCTCTGTTAGGAGATAAGTCTTATTAAAGACTACCCTGTGAGAGGATTTCAGATCCACAGTTGTGAACCACCTTGTTACAGGATTTACAAAGGTTTTTCCAGGCCTACCCAGTTAAGGGTTACAGACTTGTTGAAGATGCAAGTAATCAACAAGTGAGTGATCTAAATACTAGCACAGTATGCTTGGTTAGATCCTTGATAGCTCATTGTTAATGCATTTCAACATTACTTCAGTCTCCAATCTCTTCACATAGACCTAATCTTCTTTTGTGATTACACATGCAAAAACTTCATCAACCACACAAAACCCTAACAACTACTAAAAATTTAGACATAATGTCCTTATAAAAGAATCTGATTTCATGTCGGTACAATAGGATTACATTGCAAGTTCCTAGGTTCATTGCATCCAGACACATTTGGTAACACAACACAAAATTACCGTCAAAGTGTCGGTGGATGGTAACTCATCACAGAGTATTACCGGTTCATACAATTTTATCGATTACCGGTTGGTAACTCATCACAGAGTAATACCGGTTCAAATATTAAACTGATTACTGGTTGTTAAAATGAAGACTGGGAAAATGATAACTGTTGCTTCAGTTCCTTCGTTCCGCTTGAGATCCTCGTATCGCTTAAGGTCTTCATACCGCTTGGCTTTTTATTCCTCTTGAGATCAGTAAATACTTTTTGTGAAACACCGATAGTTTAAAGACTAAAATACATAATATCGGTTGAGCATAACTCATACATACAAAAAGTGATTTCAAAGCAAGTGTGTGTCCATCAATGACAATCACAACATAAT